>NC_141907.1:84811363-85112619 GCF_057802395.1 Ceratotherium simum simum
GTCCCATGGATTGCACATTGAAAAGTTATCTGTGTTTCAAAGAACAGCACCACCAGCAGCTAACATTGAAAAATCACGAATTTTTATTCTCCTCCCATTGGTCAACTTGATACCTGTAGCCATAGGCTGTCAATGTCTTGAGTGATAACTTTTCCCTCCTTGCAGATTTACCCAGGAGAAAATAGAGTTTGCCTCTTAACAATAGAAATTATATTGAAACAAGTGGATCCATCTGCTATAAAGTAGATATAGTGGGGGGAAAAAAAACTGCACCTATTTGAATAGCCACCAGGCACCATGGAAATTAAGCAACATAATCCAGCTTGATCTTGTTTAGTGATTTCCTTAACAGCCTGTATTTCATGATGTTTCCTGGGTTTTTGTAAACTGTAATTAGAGTGGTGGCAGAAGGAGCAGAAGCAGGTACTGAAAAGTGTGCAGGAGGACACTGCCAAGATTTCACATTACCACTCGCATCAACATTCAAGAAGCACTACTATTACGCATTCAGAGTTCTCAGAGCCAAGTGTTCCCATTTTTGCTCCGGTGAATAAGGTGATAACCAAGAGAAGCACATGCTTACAAAGAGTAGAGCTAGCAAGAGGCAGAATTAAAGGACAGCAACTGAGAGGAAATGCTTTCAGCGGAGGCTGGAGCATGAGCCCTCTACCTGGGCAATTCTAACCATTGGGAGGGTGAGGAGATCCAACGATGCAAATGATCCCATAAATTGCAGCCACAAAGACGACTTTATAGCCAGAGAAATCTTCCTTGACGTCCAGGTAGTCCTAGCTCCTTAGCAGAGCACATGCAGTCCTTCACAATCCTCTCCAGCCCGAGCCCCAGCTCCAGCCCAGGCCCTGCTGAGCCCACTGGGTTTCTCTTATTCTACCAGGCTCCTCTTGTGTCTGGGTCCTTGTGCTCGCTCTTACTTCTGCTTGGAATTGCCCTTCTCACTGTCTCCCAAGCCTTCCATCTCTGGGCAACTTCATGTGTCCTTTTGGTCTCAACTAAGCATTAGTTGCCGGGCAGCCTTTCCTGCCCCTTGTCCATCTCCCATGAGCAAAGCCTTTCTATGTACAGTAGTCCCCTCTTATCCATGGGGATACATTCCAAGACCCCCAGTGGATGCTTCAACCGCAGATAGTACCAAACCTTATATATCCCATGCCTTTTCTTATACATACATACCTATGATAAAGTTTACTTTATAAATTAGGCACAGTAAGAGATTAACAACAATAACTAACAATAAAATAGAATAATTATAACAATATACTGTAATAAAAGTTACCACTGATCTTAGCAACCTCAGCATATGATTTTTTTCTTTCCTTATTAAGTCAAGAACTTTGACCTTTTCACTTCAAGAAAGCACTTTACCACTTCTCTTTAGCATATCCAAATTGCGAGCATCATTACCCTTGCACTTTGGGGCCATTATTAAGTAAAATAAGGTGACTTGAACACAAGCCCTGTGACGCCCAGACAGTCCATCTGATAATCGAGTGGGCTACCGAGTGACTACCAGGCAGGCAGCATGCACAGCGTGGATCCACTGGACAAAGGGATGAGTCACGTCTCTGGTGGGACCGGCCAGGTTGGGGCAAGATTTCATCAGGCTACTAAGAACAACATGCAATTTAAAACTTATTAATTATTTATTTCTTGAATTTTCCATTTAATATTTTCAGACTGCAGTTGACCACGGGTAACTGGAACCATGGAAAGTGAAATCGTGGAAAAGGGGGGACTTCTACTTCAGTAGCGCCGTGGTCTAACTCCGCTAGTATACTCGTCACTCTTATTGCCTATTCATAGGTTTTCTCCTAGACGACCTGCATGCTCTAAGGGCATGAGGGTCAAGCTGCCCTTCCCCGTGTACCTCCAGTGTCTTACACATAGGAAATGCTCAACAAATAACTGCTGAATACTAAATGTTAATAGGAGAGGAAGGCCACCTCGAGTTCTGGAAGTGGATGACACTTAAAAATGGTGTGACCTTGATCAAAACAGTCTTCTTTTCTGTAGAATGAAACATAACTAGAGCTGATGCACAGGCCGTGGCGAGCATTAGTAGAAGGTAGCACGGAAAGCACTAGGCTTGCCCATGGCAGCTGGCACGTGGTACAATGAATGTTAGTTATTTTGATACTAATATTATTAGAGATAACTAACTTTGGATTTAAATGTATTTCTCTGCCTTATAAGTAGTGTTCACATAAGCCCTAAATTATAAGAATACATGAACCTGCTTTAAATTTTCCTTAAGGGAGTTCCTTCAGCAGTTGTATGCTTTTTAATTCATAACAGTAATCTAACCTCTGGTTTCAACCAACAACAACAAGCTACAAAGAGTCTTTGTTAAAGCAAAAGCATACACAATGGAAGGTAGAGGTAGAGTGAAAGGAGAAATGGAATGCTCCATAGGGAGGGGAAACCAAAGACATCCAGATTTGGAAGTGTATGTGCACGCTCATAGTACCAGAAATCTTCAAACTCCTTTTTCACGATTTAAAGAGACAATTTTTTTTTTATCATGTGATAAAAGTGGCAGCTTCTTAGCACAGAATTTAAACTTAAAAGTTAGAAATAGGAAGAGATGTGCAACTAAGACAGTAATTTAGAATGGCAACCTCAAGGAAGGTCAAAGTGGAATACTCATGGCATTTTCTGCCCAAGTTAGAGCAGTTACCACCTGACTTAAGATCACTTTATCAATATTCAAGAGAGGGAAATATACTTTCCAAGAACAAGTTTACTGATTAGTTGTTTAAAATGTTATGTATCGGGACTTGCAGTTAAAAACGCTTTTGGGGAGAGTTTTGCTTAAATCCACTCTGGCATTTGTTTTGTTGTTGTTGTGTTTTAGTTTTTTTTAAGGAAGAGCTATTTACCGCTATCCTGTCTTGTCCATGATAAGTTATGCTCCACCGAAAGTCTGTAATTATGTCAAGAATACCACGTTGGGCTCAGTGGTAGTGCCATGAACAAAGTACTACTTAATAGTATGCTTTTTCCATTAGGATGATCATAGATGATAGGCTCGAAGAATAGAAATATAAACCATAAACACACACAGTGAGTGCCATCATTGGCATAGTAGGCATTCGGCACACAGAGGAGTTGAACTGTCCTGGCTCGGTGGACTCACAAGGCCTTGTTTGTCTTGTGCTCTGCTGAATCCTTCCCCTAGCCCTGTGCCTGGCACAGAGCTGATGCTCAATGAACATTTATGGAAGAATCAAATGGTTTGTGTTGAGCTGGTTGTAAACCTGACTCCACAACTTGCTAAAAGGTCTTGTCCAAGTTATTCAACTTCTCTGAGCCTCAGTTTCTTTGTGAGTAAAATTAAAATAATTCCATCCACTCTATATCATCTTAGTGAGGATTAAAATGGGATGGAATGTAAGCAGTTAGTGCAATGTCTACTATTGTAGGTTCTCAATATGTGGTGCTATTTTTAATTTGATTCTTTCAGATATCAAGACAAACACGGAACCCTCTGGACCTTGTTTTCAAATCATCACAATAGGCAACTGAAACATATTAACAGGGACAGACGTGCAATTATCACCACCTTAATCAGCTGAAATGGATAATCCTGGAATAAAATAAGAAGTGCAATGGTCAGCCCGCATTATATTTGATAATTGGAGGGCTTCTCTAAGTCTTGTGTAGAAACGGACCATAACCTCAACCCTAAAAGTCCTACTTTGCAAGTTTCCGCAGTCATCTCAGAGTTTGGATAAAGCTGCCTAATATACTGATAACTCTCCTTTTTGTAGAATATTATTTTAGTGGTTACAGCCCTCAGGAAAAAGAAAAACAACCACAACAAAAACACCTCATGTATTATATTGCATATAGAAGGAGACTATGAGCTTTGAAATAACAGACCTATATTCAACTCCTAGCTCCACGGCTAAATTGCTGGATATCTTTGGGCAGGTTAGTTTTTCTAAACCTCAGGTTTTCCATCTTTAAGTTGGGAGAGTTGTTACCCCCAGGTTGTTGAGAGCAGTAGACGAAACAATGTATGTCATAGATATATGTAATAGATTGCCCTTTGCGCCTGCCAGATAGTAAGTGCTCAATAAACATTCTCTGTCTTCACCAGCAGCAGCAGCATTGAGGAAATACCAGTAGGTCTTGATTGGCAAGACACTTTGATATTGCTCGTTTTTTTGCTGAGTCTAGACTAAGTTTAAAAATACTCATGTTCATTTAGCTGGTAGAAAAAGGAGACAAGAAGAGAAGAGAAAGTGTGAGAGCATCTAGATCCTGGTTTATTCTACTTAGTTTTGCCTGACAACTTAACGTTTATAATCAAAAAATGGAACAGGGTCCAACAGAAGTTTGCCTGTGTCTTAGAAGTCTTTTCCAGAATTGTCCAGAAGTGTCCAAGCAACTAGAAGAAAGTTTCTTCTTAGACATACCAATTTGCATGTACATGAGAGCCAATCCTACCACCTTGCTACAAATTGTCTATTTTTTTCATTCTCAAAGTGTCTTCCACTATAAAATTGTCACAAAATCAAATATCACCACCTCAAAACCGAAATGGTGAAACAAATGGAAAAGGAGACCACCACCACCAATAAACTGCCCCTCCTAACCCCACCATCAGTTTACACAGAATGATGCTCCAGCCCCCAGAGTGCCTCTCCACCAGTTCCCCATGCCCCACCCACCACCCCAAATCCTGCTGCTCCCGAGTCTGTTCAATCAGTCTTTCATCCTCCCTCCATCCCCACCCACTCCTCCTCACTGGCAGCCTGGCTACCCATATCAGTGAGGAATTACATGGTAACCATTTTTTGAGATTTATCTTGATATACAAGACAGAAAGAAAAAAGAAAGAAAACAGAGGCACAGAGAAAAGAGTAATGGGATTAATGGGAATGGAAGCCAAGAAGCTGACAATATCATGGCAATACGGGACCTGATTGGGCAAGAATGAAGAAAACTAAAGGTCTTTAGAGGGACAAACTTTCAGCTCTAGAAAGAACTTCGGTTTAATCAAGTCTGAAGAAGGAAGACCACATAGTATACAAGGGGCAAAAGTTCCAAGTCACATGTCATCATCCAAAAAGGGATATCACAGGGGAAAACTGGCAGTTCACTTTACACAGCGCTTGGCTGAAAAAGTTCAAAGCCATTTGTTGCTGTCATTGCTGTATTTTTCCAAAGTCATTTCCTGTTGATTTAGCACACCATGAAACCATGGCTGGGTTCACCTTGCCAAATATGAGTTTCTACTTTGCTGACTGGACAGCATCCAAGAGCCACATTATATTGGAGACAATAAACACCTTGCCTTGAAAGGAATCGTTGTGTAGGCAAGTAGGGACTACCTCACAGATGTCTCGTCAGTTCTGGGATGGAGTTAGCACTTTCTGTCTGACCCTGCAGTTTGGACTGTTGGTTGCACCACCTTGGAAACAAGTTCTCAACTCTGGGATGGGACGACCCAGACTTGCTTATGCCCCTTCCCCACAGGTTCACCTAAGGGATCCCAGTATCTTGGCAAACAGGTTTGTCAAAAACTCTACATTTTAGTTTAGTGTATAAACTATACACTTTATACACCAACGTGGATGGGAGAGGAATGCAGTGGGAGATGCGAGATTCAGGCATCCCTTTTGTACAGCAAGATGTCTGATAGCACGGTGTGGCAGGAGACTAATATTACAGTCAGAGGAACTGAATATGGCCTTAAAATGATCTCTGAGTTTCAAGATATTTGTCTATAACATGAGGATAATAATGCTTGTCCTTTCTACTACACAGGGTTGTTGTGAAGAAGAAAGGAAAATGTATACAAAATCACAATGCAAAGTAGACAAGTGTAGGGGATTGTTGTGTTAGCCTGAAAAGAATTACAGGGCTTGGTTTTGCCAATAGGAAATTTGCCCTTTAGGGACTGAATACTAGAGAGTAAACAGCTTGTTCAAATGTTTTTCCCAGCTTGCTGCTTTCACAAGTAGAAAAAAGAACAGCATAATTGTTTTTATTTTATTTTACTTTTTATAAAACCAGATAGATAGAGCTGAGTGAACACTTAGTTATCCTACTGGGAAGGTTAGCAGAGCCATATCAATCATGTGGAGCCTCCCAGATGACAAGGTCAGACTAATGACTCAACCCATTTGACAACTGGCAAACAACAGGCTTGCCAAAACCAAGAGCTTGAAACATCTGAGAGGGTCCAAAGTAAATCTTTGAGACAGCTCCAAATCCAATTCCGGCCCTTACCAATCACACTTGCCTGCAGCCAGGTATCTGCATTACCCATTGCTGTTGCCGGGAGTGCTGTGCTGGGAACAGAAGGATGAATTAGAAAGAAGATATTACTGGAATGAAGCAGAAAGGCTGATGTTTTCCAAGGCAAGTTGATCAGTAATGACAGTGCGCAACTCTACAGTAATTAAGCTCACAGCCCAACCTCACTCCTGTCTCCAGAGAAGCACTTGCATTTTCATGTAGACTTGACAGTTAAGTATGTAATCTCCACTCACAAACTTTATTAAGGAAGAACTACATGCTAAACACCACTCAGTCCTAGGGTTAGTCCACGGTTACAGAGGTGACTTTGCAGCCTAGCAATGGAAATAGACCTTTATTTGTGGACCACAAGATAGTGGCATTGTGTGCAAGATGCTACAGGAGCCAAAACTGTAGAATTTATTTCTCCCAGGATTTGAAGGGAAGCCTAGGAAAGGTTTCTTCAAGGAAGTTCCATGAGCTGAGTTTTGAGAGATGAGCAGAAGTTTGGCAAGAAAAAAAGGGGAAAACGTACTGTGGAGAGAGGACCTGGAATGTGCAAAGGCAGGAGGGAGAGGCGCTCTGAGAGACGGGAAGGTGCAGGTGTCATGTGCGAAGGCTGGCTTACCCCTTTATTTTCTTTCTTTCTTTTTTAAATTTAGAGCTTTTTGCTTTTACTTATTTATTTTTTTTATTGTAGTACTATGGGTTTATAACATTATATAAATTTCAGGTGTACACATTATATTTTGATTTCTGTATAGATTACATCATGTTCACCACCCAAAGACTAATTACAATCCATCACCACACACATGTGCCTAACCATCTCTTTCACCCTCCTCCCTCCCCCCTTCCCCTCTGGTAACCACCAGTCCAATCTCTGTCTCTATGTGATTGTTGTTTTTAGCTTCTACTTATGAGTCAGATCAGAGGGTATTTGACTTTCTCCCTCTGACTTATTGCACTTAGCATAATACCCTCGAGGTCCATCCATGTTGTCACAAACGGCTGGATTTCATCGTTTCTTATGGCTGAGTAGTATTCCGTTGGTATATACACCACATCTTTTTTATCCGTTTGTCCCTTGATGGGCACTTAGGTTGCTTCCAAGTCTTGGCTATTGTGAATAACGCTGCAGTGCACACAGGGGTGCATGTATCTTTGTGCATTCATGTTTTCACGTTCTTTGGATAAATACCCAGCAGTGGAATAGCTGGATCATATGGTAGTTCTATTCTTAATTTTTTGAGGAATCTCCATACTGTTTTCCATAGTGGCTGAGCCAGTTTGCACCCCGCCAGCAGTGTATGAGAGTTCCCTTCTCTCCACATCCTCTCCAACACTTGTTTCTTGTCTTGTTAATTATGGCCTTTCTGACAAGAGTGAGGTGATATCTCATTGTAGTTTTGATTTGCATTTCCATGATGGTTAACGATGTTGAGTATCTTTTCATGTGCCTGTTGGCCATCTGTATACCTTCTTTGGAGAAATGTCTGTTCAGATATTTTACCCATTTTTTAATCAGGTTGTTAGTTTTTTTGTTGTTGAAATGTATGAGTTCTTTATATATTTTGGATATTAACCCTTTATCAGATATATGGTTTGCAAATATCTTCTCCCAATTGTTAGGCTGTCTTCATTTTGTTGATTGTTTCCTTTGCTGTGCAGAAGGTTTCTGGTTTGATGTAGTCCTATTTGGTTATATTTCTATTGTTTCCCTTGCCTAGTCAGACATGGTACTTGAAAATATGTTGCTAAGACTGATGTCTAAGAGTGTACTGCCTATGTTTTCTTCTAGAAGTTTTATGGTTTCAGGTCTTACATTCAAGTCTTTAATCCATTTTAAGTGAATTTTTGTGTATGGTGTAAGATAATGGTCTACTTTCATTTTTCGCATGTGGCTGTCCAGTTTTCCCAACACCATTTATTTTTGATTACTATAGCTTTGTAGTATATTTTTAAATTGCAGTGTGATACCTCCAGCTTTGTTATTTTTTCTCAGGATTCCTTTGGCTATTCGGGGACTTTTGTTGTTCTATATAAATTTTAGTATTCTTTGTTCTTTTTTCCATTTCTGTGAAAAATGTTTTTCAGACTTTGACAGGGATTGCATTGACTCTGTAGATTGCTTTAGGAAATATAAACATTTTAGCTATGTTACTTCTTCCAATCCAAGAGCATGGAACATCTTTCCATTTCTTTGTGTCTTCTTCAATTTCTTTCAACAATATTTTATAGTTTTCAGTGTACAGATCTTTCACCTCTTTGACTAAGTTTATTCCTATGTATTTTCTTCCTTTTGTTGCAATTGTAAATGGGATTGTATTCTTAATTTCTCTTTCTGCTACTTCATTGTTAGCATACAGAAACACAACTGACTTTTGTATGTTGATTCTGTATCCTGCAAATTTATCATATTCATTTATTATTTCTAAAAGTTTTTTGGTGGATTCTTTAGGGTTTTCTATATATAAGATCATGTCATCTGAAAATAGGGACAGTTTCACTTCTTCCTTTCCAATTTAGATTGCTTTTATTTCTTTTTCTTGCCTGATTGCTCTGGCTAGGACTTCCAGTACTATGTTAAATAGGAGTGGTGAGAGTGGGCATCCTTGTCTGGTTCCTGTTCTTAGAGGGATAGCTTTCAGTTTTTCACCATTGAGGATGATATTAGCTGTGGGTTTGTCATATATGGCCTTTATTATGTTGAGGTGCTTTCCTTCTATACCCATTTTTTTCAGAGTTTTTATCATAAATGGATGCCATATTCTGTCAAATGCTTTCTCTGCATCTTTTGAGATAATCATGTGATTTTTATTCTTCATTTTGTTAATTTGGTGTATCACATTGATTGATTCACAGATGTTGATCCATCCCTGCATCCCTGGAATAAATCCCTCTTGATCACGTTGTATGATCTTTTTAATGTGTTGTTGTATTTGATTTGCTAGTATTTTGTTGAGGATTCTTTGCTTTCACCTTGTTTTTCTAAGGTTTTAAAACCAGATTTCATCAAGCTCTGTGTAGTTCCAAATCTTCTGTAGCAGGTACCAACATAAATAAATAAACTCCTGCAGATATTCACAGTGAAGGAAGAGAAAGGTTTGAATTAGGGCTTTGCATTAAATCAAAGGCTGCCTGGCTGTAATTGTTGCCACAACTGAGATAAGAAAGTGCATCCACAGCTCTACTAATATAAGCTCTGTGCTTCCTCTGTCTGGCGACACCCCTGTCTTATTTCTTCTGAATTAAGGTTGTTCCAGATTTCTCTGCAAAAGACTTGGAGCCACTGTAGTTGTCACATACATAATAGTGTAGATTTCATCGACCCCTAAATCAAATAAGAGCAGTTGAGGAAATTTTAGGCAAGAATATGGAATTGTAATTAATAAATCAGAAATGTAGATGAGACTCTTTCAGAAGCAGGTTTGGCCAAAGTCAATGGCTTTGTAAAAGAAAAAACAATTTATAAAGCTATGGTTGCTATAACTAGCTCGACAAGGTTTACTTTCTAGTAAAGGGTTTAATAGTTTAATAACCTCAAAAATTACCTTTAGACCCTAATGTTAAAAGTTAAGGTCAAAAGAGTTTAAAAGTTAATAATGGTGAGGGCCTTAATATCAGTTTACTCAGAAATCATTTTTAAGACTAAATTTGACACTGAAAATTAGAAGTGAGTAAAGTGAGAAACAATGGCATTAGCAAGAAGACAGGTACAGTTAGGAAGGCATAAGCAAGCAGCCTGGAAGACGTCTTTCAGCTCTTTGTGATCCATTCCAAGTATGACCTGTACAAATTGTAGAGGAAGGAGCAGAGCAAAGCAGATATGAGGCTGGAGCAAAATTCTAGAGCTGGAACACCTGTATTCCAATGTAAAGGTGAGGCTATGAAGACCATCATCATAGATTTTACAAATCTATTTAGAATTCAGTAAGCAGAAAACATTAAGTGCCCACGTAATACAACACCATGTGATATAATATGGGAAGACTACAAAATAATAAAAACATCACTTACCTAAGAGAAATTTCCATTTATGGGTTAAGAAATAAGGGTAGAATACATATAAAAATGAATATCAGTACACAAGTGCTGGAAACATGTAAACATATTTTCAATTACACTCTAGGTTGGTGCCTACTGGATCAATCACACTGGAGAAACTCTTTACAGTGGGAACTATCTTTCTTACTCTTAGTTTTATATAGCTGCATTGTTTTATAATTGAAGGAAAATGAATGTCAGAGTAATGTGCTTGTGTAACATATTCTGATTATGAACAGCAAATTAAAATTATTAGCTTATCCTCCAAAATTGGAGATCTCAAAGGACATATGGTAAAATGGCACTATCTCATCTTATTCCTAAAGATGTCTTTTAAAAATATCAACAACAACAACAACAGTGTAAGACCCTATGGAAACACATTCCAAGACCCTCAATTTTTTGACCCAAGAGCAGGAGCTGAAAATGACTTCATTTTGACCACATTTGGCCCAGTGGTAAGGTTCTGAGTTGATATAGTTTGTATTCAATTTTAGCAGGGCAGTATTTTTAAAATTTACTAAATTTTAAAGCCCTTAGATGGAAAATGATCTCTCCAGTTTGCTATAGACTCACCACTTCCAATTATTTATAACTGACCTATTTCATGCTTGTTTTTCACCTGCCAGCCCCAAGCAGATATATGAAATTATTATTCCTGCCTTGGAGTTACAAGGATTCCTTGTATTTCTTTCTTGTGCTCCAGTTTTAAACCAATATACACATACACAGACAGACACACACACACAAATGATTTAGGAAAATTAGCTGATTAAAAGTTTTGTATGATCTGACTGTGATATGTTCTAAAAAAAAAAAAAGCCAATACAATCTCAAGTTGCACTAAAAAATGTCCAACGGCCAGATTTCTAAACTGGAATGAACCATCATTTTCGATTCTGAATTCCAGATATTAAAATGGAACTTTGACAAATTGGAGTGTGACATGAACATAGAAGGTCTGCAAATCATGTTTTAAATGAACATTTGACCAAATTATAGATAGGTAACCTTCAGAAAAAAGTATAGGAAAAACTGCAAAAAAATTGCCATGAGGAAGAACATATGGTTTGTTTTACTTTACGATACAGAAAGCAGAAATAGAACCAAAAGTTCATTATGAGAGTATCAGGTATAAGAAGGTTAAAATTTGACTCAGCATAACTATGATTTTTTGAGCATCACAGCTATTCCAATAATAAAGTTGGTGATCCTAGAGAGAATGCATCGTCTCCCCATGCAGATGTTTAGATGAGTCTGGATACACTGAGAGGGAGGGCACACTAATTTAGTACTTCACAGTGCTGTCCATCAGAATCATCTGGGAATCCTTTAAAAAAAAATAGATACTCTTGGCCCCATTCTAAACATACTAAGTTAGAATAACTGGGAATAAAACCTAGGAGTCTCTACTAGAAAAAACATCTCCCCAGGATGCATCTGATAGTGCTGGTCTCCAACAGCAGAGCAACCGTCTACACTGCATGACCTCTGTCATTATGTGCTAGTACAAAAATCTAGAATCATATAAAAGTCATTTTTTTTTAAGATCTGTGCTTTAAGCTTCTTCGGTGTGTTTGTTTAGGATGACCAAGAAAGTCATGCCATCCCTCTGAAACCTCAACTATAGAATTAAACTGGTGCTTCAATGATATAACATTTAGAAAGCACCTTTCCCCCTACCAAGAGAGGTTATTTTCCCCTAGGATCCAGTCTTCTATCTCTAGAAAGTCATTTCTTCATGTTTAAATTATTTAGTCTAGACCAGTTGTTCTCAAAGTGTGATCCCCAGACAAGCAGCATCATTATTACCTGGGAGGTTTTCTGGAAAGGACCCAGAAATCTGTGTCATAACAAGATTTCTAGGTGATTCCAATGCATACTCAAGTTTAAGAACCACAGACCTAGATTAATACCAAGGGAGTGTGGTAGGTTGCATAGGCAAAATGGAGAATTTTACACTTTGACATTCCAAACCCTGCAAAATGGTGGTGCAAGGTGGGTGTGGATCTTCTAAATTTATTTTCCTTCCAGATCTTCCAGCAGCACAAGTTGTAAGGACTGCTTATTCTCTTGACTTTTCATCAAGAAATTCTGAACTTAAAATATACACAAGTACACACACACACCTCCTAAAGACATTAATATAAAACATTAATTCTGAGATTCAGAATAAATAAATCTATGAGGATGATAAAAATGTTTTTCTAAAGGCCTTCTAATTTGGAAAGACACATTCTCACAACAGAATCAGTACTTCACGTTAATACGTGTAAGAGCATCTACTCCTTTCCTTCATCCCCTCCTCTCATTTATCGACCCCTGGAACAAGTTAAAACTCATAAAGAGACCCTTAACTTAACAGACTGTCTCAAAACTATACAAAAACATGCTCTTTGACAATGAAATTCTAACTGGTTTAAAATTTTAGCCATGATTCATTCTCAACCTAAATCTCAGCTGAGAAAAAAGGAAGAGGATCTTTATTTGGTCTGAGAAATGACAGTAAGTTAAATATCCTTAGGAACATTATCTGAATGAATGAATGAATACAACCGTACTTCTCTGAGCACGTATAAATGCCGAAGAGGCCATTGTGTCTCTGTTATACAATTCCAATCTTTTAATTATACTGCTTACATTTTATAAACAGAACTGGCCTGCATACAAGAATGAAGGCATCCATACTTAAGGTAATAGTCATGGGCCATTGGGAAGGAGTTTCTTTCTCTGCATTTTTATGAAGCTTAAATACTTATTTTGATGGAGATTAATGTTCCCTCTATAATTAAGTACAAACCAAGTATTCAATCACTGTACCTCCTCAATTATCAGGCCATACTTAACTCATCACCAACTTTAGATGAGCATGTTGTTAAAATGTCTTCTTAATTAAGATTTCACTTTCATAGTGCTGTTAATTATTTTTTTCTGCTTACTATTTACTTCTTGTGAATTATACTTAAAAAAAATTTTATGCAGTTAATTTGTGCCAAACTTACCGGTTATTACACAGATGGAAGAGTCTTAGTTGTAACAACTAGTAAAAGAAGGAAAACCACTAAGATAACATGCAGAAAGTCTGACCCAGATGATTGACAACACGCCATCTGGCTCTAAAAGCCTAAGGCCCAGTGATATCTAAATAGACATATTGATTCTTACAATACAGCCCTTGATAACTGGCATAAAGAGCAAGTAAAGAGGGAAAATAACTGGCCACAAAACTGAATGTCTAGTCAGCTGAAAGATAAGAGAGAGTAAAGGTGCAAATAAACGAAGACAAATACAGAGGCTCTGGGGCTCCCTGTGCGGCAGATCCTCACTATTCAATCCCCATCTGCTCATTAGATGATTTCTCTGGGTGTTGCTCCAAACCGTTGTAGGGAAAATAGAAGGGTGTGTGCAGTGTACATACATATTAATTCAACCAAGTGGGTCCCACAGACATAAATAAAATTGCTACAAACTGGCAAATAAGTCACTCGAAGAACGGAAATATGATAAAGGACACTTATCTTTCACTGTATTTCACTGACAACAGAGGGGAGATTATCTTCTAGCAGCACTTCGTTTTGAGGCACTTTGCCCTAGGCATGTTAGGATTTCAAGACTTGAGTGTGGTATGAGAGAAGATTAATGTATTAATTAGAAATAGGTTTGTCTGTGAATGATAAAAAACGCAAAATAATATTAGCATTAAAAACAAAAAGATGAAAAAACAAATAGAAGTTTATTTCTCTCTCAGGTAAAATGCAATAAGATCCTTCTATTTTGTGGCCCACTTAGCATGGTTTCCATCGTCAAATTCACCTCGTGGTCCAAGATGTCTACTCCGGCTCCAGCCACCCTGTCCCCATTCCAGCAAACAGGGTTAAGAAAAAAGAAGAAGAAAGGTATATCCTCACCCATAAGAACACTTAAAAGTTTTCACAGGATCTCAGAAGTTTTCATCACAAGAAAAAAAAAAATTTGTAATTATGTATGATGATGGATGTTAACTTGATTTATTGTGATGATCATTTCACAATATATAAAAATATCAAAACATGAAGTTGTTCACCTAATACTAATATAATATTATATGTGAATTATATCTAAATTTTAAAAAAAGAAACAAAAGGGGCCTGCCCCATGGCCTGGTGGTTAAGTTCAGCACACTCCACTCCGGCAGCCCTTGTTCAGTTCCTGGGCACAGACCTATACCACTCATTGGCAACCATGCTGTGACGGCAACTCACATACAAATTAGAGGAAGACTAGCGCAGATGTTAGCTCAGGGTGAATCTTCCTCAGAGAAAAAAAGAAACAAAATAAAAAATAGACAAAGTGGACTTCATCAAAATTAAAAGCTTTGTGCTTCAAAGTACAGTATCAAGAAAGTAAAAACACAACCCACAGAATGGGAGAAAATATTTTCAAATCAGATATCTGATAATGGTCTAGTATCAAGAGTACATAAATAATTCTTACAACTCTGCAATAAAGAGAAAAATAACACAATCTAAAATTAGGCAAAGGATTTGAATCCAAATCTTTTGATTCTGCAAACAATATCTTGTCCATAAACACAAGAAAAGATGAGCAACATCATTAGCCATCAGGGAAATGCAATCAAAACCATCCTGAGACACCACTTCACACCCACCATGATGGCTGTAAGCAAAACAATGGACAACAACCAGAGTTGGAGAGAGAGAATAGTACCAAGTTAACATTTGGGTGGGATTCTGGGTGAAGAGGATACAGGAATTCTTTGTACTATTCTTACAACTTTTCTTTAAGTTCAAAATTATATCAAAATAAAGAAGTAAAAGCAAATAAATAAATAAAATAAAATACTTCATGACTTTTTAAAAAAAAAAAAAACATTTCCCAAAAGTTTCCCAACAGTTCCACTTACATCTCATTGGCCAAAATCTAGTCAAATGACCGACCACTGGGCAACAAAGTAAGCTATAAAAACAGTCTTTATTCTGGTTGGCCATATGCCTGATCAAAATTTGGGAATTTCATTACTGAGGAAGAAGGCGAGACTGAAACTCTATTGATGCAAGAGGACACCATTGATCAACTACGCCAGGACAGCACAAACATACTGGGACATATGGTTGCCCTAAGGAGATCAGACACTGGGGCACAGTAAGCAGTATCTGCTACTGTTAATAGTACTGGCTACCATTTGTGAAGGCCAAAGATGTGTCAGCCATGTAGTAGTCACTTGGCATTTTACTTATTAATTTATTAAATATTTATATTTAACATTAATCCTCACAACAACACTATGAAGTCAATATTTTTGCCCGCATTTTAATGGTTAAAAGAGTGATGTTCAAAGAAGCTAGTTAACGTGCCCACAGCCACACAAACACTAAGCGTCAAATCTAGGGATCAAATTCGTTGCTTTCTGAGTCCAGAGCTCTGTTCCTTCACAACTCTAGTCCCAGCTGCTACTGATTTATGTAAACATAGGTTCTCTGGGCTCAAATGCATTATGCTAAGTTAAAGAAGCCCAACATAAAAGAATGTATACAATATGATTCTATGTATATAAAATTCTAGAAATAGAAATGGCAAAACTAGAGTGATAGAATGCAGATCAGTGGTTGTGGAGGGGATTATCTGTGAAGAGGCAGGAGGGCAGTTTTGGGGTGGCAGAAATGCTCTGTCATGACTGTGCTGGTAAAGATCTGGTTGAGTTCATTTATTACAACTCATTGAACTGTACACCTAATATCGACAAATTTTATTGTATATAAATTATTCTTCAATAAAACTGACAATAAATAAATAAATACAGAGAGATGGTAGATAGGTAGGTAGGTAAATAGAGATAGATAGATAGATAGATAGATAGATAGACAGACAGACAGACAGATTATAGATAGTCAGATAGATCGATCCATCGCTCTCTGGTATGGCCCAAAAAAATGGTGGTCAATGATATCAGAGGTCTGGGAGGTGTGAGTTTGCAATTCTCTACTAACAACCCAATATTGCCATTTGAATTACCAGAAGTGGAGACTGAATAGGACATCCTCCATTTTACCTGTCCCTTGAGTGTTTCTGCAGCCTTCCAAATGAGCTAGAGTTCTTGATTGGGCCTCTTCTTCTGGGAACCCCAAAAGACCTCCTCTCGAACAATATGATTCTTCTTCTGAGGTCCCACTTGCTTCCACCTAATCTGATCACATGGTTACCTTCTTCAATTTTTTTCTTCCTCCACCTGTTTATTTGGTTATCTGTGTGTCTATAATTATTGAATGATTAAAACCACAGATCCTCTAGGAGCAAAGGTCAAGCCCTGTAGTAACTATAACGCTTCCAAGAAAAGGAATACTGGGGCCTCTGGCAGCAGAGTTGCTGTGGTCCTGTGAAGCACCTTGTATGCAGGAGAGAGGAGTTTTTACCCAATTCAGTCACCGAATGAGAGCTATTTGAAGGGATTTCGGTAGATTTTGTGCAGGAGAGTGACTCAATGAAAATCATGCTTCAGTAAGATGAATCTGGCAAAGTTTTACAGGATGGATTAGAGGAAGGCGAGATTGTAGGAGGTAAAACCAATTAGGAAGCCTTCACGATGGCCCAAGTAAGAGCAAATGAGGGCCCGAACAAAGGGAGCAAGGACGCTGACAGGCAAGCGCGAGCCGAGCCAGGCAGCCTAGAGCTTGGAGGAGGGCACAGCACTATGCTCCTCCCGCCACCACCCTCCGGCCAGACCCAGAAGCGCACCGGCAGGAGCGGCAGCACAGTCTGACAAGCAAAGGTGGGGGTGGCCCCGTAACAACCTACTGAGACGCTGAAATTGTTCTTCTCTCCCTGTCATTTATACTTTTTTCTATCCTACTCACAGTATTTAGGTATTTGTTTTTGTTTTTGCTTCTTTACAACCATATACATTTCTGTAACAGTAACGGAACAATGACATTAAATGCCTTGCAAATTCTTCTTTGTTCAATGAGGTTCTAATATAACTGGCTACCATTAATATGGTTATTATTATCCTGTTGTCCTCGTTCTGTAATTCCATCTCCTCCCTTTAATTTTTCTGATTATTTTATATGTGCCTTTTCCATTGCCTACGCATGTTTATAAAATTTAACTCCCACTATAACTCAGATGTAAAGAGAAAATGAAAGTTCTTTCTAATTCTCTACTTAATCTGGCCCTCTCTTTTAGCCCCCTCCCCACTGGTTGACTGGAAAAAAGAATTAATAAATTAACTTAGAACTTAATCTCATCCAATAGTGCTGACTTCGCCTATGAAAATATTCAATCTTTCCAAAAAATCTTGTAGTCCGCAGCTAGCTGCCCTGTGCTGACATACATACACGGTGGTGGGGGTGGGGAGTTAGGCTTCTGAGTCCTCTTGGAGAAAGAATAGGAGTCTTCAGTGCAATGTACTCTTCTGCCCCAGGTCTCCATGGCAACACCCCTGGCCCCCGGGGTGCCCCGCTGCCACGCTGCATAGCTTCACTCTGGGTCAGTGGGACTCAGGTGTGCGTCTCTCCTGGCTTTGTCAGCACCAAGTACTATGTCCTGGTTAACTGTCTCACTCCTGCTCCTACTGGCCACAGATCTCTGCGTGACAGCCATGACCTCCTTCTTGTCCAGGGGCCTGGTGGTCCACCAACTCCCACTCCACGTGCAGAAGCACCTGGTGGGCCCACGGGCTCTCAATTTAGCTTCTCACCAAAGGCCCCTAAAGGCAGCTCAGGAAGGCCATACTGTAAGATCTCCCTCTCCTGACCACACTGTGTAGCTACATTGCTAAGGCCATGCCTAAATTTGGTGCCAGATGAGGCTTGGAGGTGATTTCCTAGTCCTGGGTAGGTAGTGGGGAGCAGAGCTGCCTGCCCTCCCTGCCTTCCACTCATCCTCCCTCACCCATCTCCTTTGAAGCTAGTGGACCTGGATGGCCCAGTGTTGCTCTGCTACTCATGAGATGCATAATCCCAGATGAGTTATTTACTGGCCCTGTGTCCCAGTTTCCACAAATGTAAAATGGGAGCAAAATAATAACTTACCTCATAGTGTCATTGTGAGGATTGAATGAGCTGATACATATGTTTATACATAGAAGTGCTTATACCAGAGCCACATGCATAGACGAGATTCAGTGAGTTACCACTTTTTCTTTTCCTTCTCACAAATTTCTTGGGCTAGCAAAAGAGAACATTTTTTCTTTCTTTCTTTAGTGACATTCTCTTCCGGACTCCAGCCAATCCTTAATGGCTGTTACATCTCTACACCACAGTTAATAAACTGAATCCTCCGTGCTTGGTTGTGGGTCTGCTGAAGGAGGAGATCGAAGAAATGGGAAAAGTCTCTCTCAAGGCAAAAGGCTAGCACTGGGATCCTGCGGCACAGTCATATGATGGAACAGGGAGGCTGAACATTTCCTTCGTCTCTTCTTGGTATTCTTTGCCTAACAAATTATAATCTCTGCCCACCTACCCACTCCCATGCTCCAGGTAGTTAGATGCCCAGGAAAATTAGGTCAGAAGTCTTAGAAAGACAAAAAAAAGAGCACATTAGAAATTTTAAATGTTACTCCCGTTCAGTTATATTCCCAGCCTTGTCCTCTCTACCCTAAGAGCTAAAAAATAATCAGAATTATGTTCAGATTTCTCTGCCCTACCTTGTTTAGCTTGTGCATAACATGCCCTCCACTTTAAAATTCAATAAATGCAACTTCATCTGTTGCTAATAATATGTACCAAAATATGCATATGTTTGAAACTTTCCTACTTTTTTCCCCCAAGATATTGTCTCTGTATATTAAATAAGGTTCATAAAAAATGATCTATTTTTGAGAAATTATCAAAGAGTAGCTAAAGATCTCAACAGATTCCACAACATATGACTATTTAACTTTTGCTAAAAGCAGTGAGGTTAATTACTTATGGTATTAAATAGAAAGAAAATAGTAAAAAAAAAAATCCCCAAATCCTTAATATAACTCAAAACTCAGGAGTAAATTGTCATGGGCAGTGAACACGACCACAGATTGACCACCACTGTTAATGTGTAGTAGTATAGACTGACCATCTGCAACAGCAGCCCTCTCAACCAAATCATGTTTGTTTAGAACTCTGAAGGTTGAGTTTATGAGTGCTAAATATTACTACAGAATGTGCATTATTGAAATAAAGCACGTGCAGCATCTCTTTTGGAAAAGACAGGACATAAGGTGTAGTTGGCCTACTTAAGTGCAGCTTCTCCACCCATGAACCCTCAGGGTGCATTAAGCTACAACATAACCGCCTGTGCTAACCCCTGCCAACAGTCCCATGTTCCATTTACTGAGAGTCAATAGGCCCAATCAGAATAGCTTGACATAATGGTGACGGTAATTATCACTAAGGAACAAATTTGGATTTATTTATTCAACACTGTAGTGTAGACACAAGGAGTGACATAGGGAGTTAGAGGGGAAAAATTATCCAGTAAAACCTTGAATTTGATGAAAGATTTGGAAAATAACTATTTTTTAAAAGACGTTATTCATCTGGAGAAAAGGACCCTGAGGGGTTGTTTACTAGCTGTAAATTTCAGGGTAATTTTGAGCAAGAGCTTTGGAACCACAAAAACATAACTTAAATTCTGGCACCTCCGCTTACCAGCTCTACAAGTTTGGGCAAATTACATGAAGTTGATGAGCCTCAGCTTCCTCATCTGTAAAATGGAAATACCCATCTCATTGGAGAACTAAATAAAATAATGTCAGTAGAGCAGTGTTGTCCACGTCCCTGTTATCCCAGCTCAGGGAGCTCCTCTCAGCACCCTGCTGGACACATGAGGTCCCCCCATTTGATCATCCCGGGGGCTCTGTGGCGAGCAGCCTCAGGGCACAGCTGGGTGGTGAGGTAACAAAGAGTAGTGGCACTGACCAGCGGAGTTAACTATACAGGGCTCTTAGTCACCAGGGAAATGCAAATTAAAACCACAAAGAGACACCACTGCACACCTACTACATTGGTAAAAAAAAAAATTTCTTTTAATTGACAATACCAATTTATACCAAGCATGCAGGGCAACTGGAATTCTCATACACTGCTGGTGGGAGTACAAATGGTATCGTTTTTAAAAAACTATTTGACATTTTCTTATAGAACTAAACTTACCCTTACTGTATGATGCACAAATTCTGTTTATGTGTATTTACGTAAGATTACTTAAAATACATGTCAACAAATGGCCTGTGTGCTGATGTTTATAGCAGCTTTATTCATAATAGTGCAGAACTGAAAAGTACCCACATGCGCATCAAGTGGGATAAAAACGTTGTGGTTCATCCATACAACGCAACACTACTCAGGAATAAAAAAGATCTCAGTCTTGCAACAACACAGATGAATTTTGAAAGCATCATGGTAAATGAAGGAAGCCAGAGGAAAAAAGCTACATACTATATGAGTCTGTGTTTATGACATTCAGAAAAACGTCAAGTCATAGGGACAGAGATCAGGTAAGAAGTTACTATAGTCTGGGGCACTAGAGAAGGATTGACTAAAATGGGGCACAAGACATCTTTTAGATATGATGGAAATGTTCTTCTCTCTTAATCATGGTAGTTATGTGAATGTATTCATTCATCGAAACCCACCAAACTCTACATTTAAAATTGTAGTTTTGCCATATATCTTATGTCTCTATAAACCTGATTTTTTCAAAAGTTCATACCAAAAGAAGGCAAGTAGAAGAAGTGGGTGAGATAGAAAGAAATTAAGTTGTAGATTTAATTCCAAATTTTTGTAAAACTCTCAGTTATATGATGTTTATGAAAGATATATCTAAAACGTAATCCTATAGGAGCCTGAAAAGTAAAAAAGATGAAAAAAAGATATACCATGCAAACACTGAAAAGAGCATAATTAAAAAATAAAATAGAAAGAGAAAATAAAGGCCAGTGTAGCCAGTAATTGATTCTTGGAAAAGAGTAATAAAACTCATAAACTTCTCATGAGACTCATCAAGGAAAAATGAAAGAAGGCACAAATAGTCTCAGAAATGAAAAAGCAGACATAGCTACCGATCCTGCAATCAGTATCAAAGGAGGATATTATAAACAGCTTTAGGCTAATAAATTTAAACATGTAGATAGAAAGGTCAAATTTCTTGAAAAATGGAACTTACCAACACTGGCAAAAGAAGAAATGTAATATTCCTTTACCTGTTAAAGAAATGAAATCCAAATCTTCCCACAATTTAAAAAAATTAAAATTAAATTCTCTTGTACCAGATAATTTGAAATACACAGGAAGAAATAACATAAATCTTACACAAAATTTTCCAGAGAATATAAAAGGATGGTGTGTCGGGAGGTTTCTGAAATGACTCAGCAATCCCTGCCTCCCAGTATCCTCACCTTGTGTAATCCCCTCCCCTTGAGTGTGGACTCAACCAAGTGACTTGCTTCTAATGAACAAAATATAAGATGATGGGCTATCCCTTCTGAGGTTAGGTTACCAAAGACTGTGGGTTTTGTCTTGCTAGCAGGCTTTCTCTTGCTGACTCCCTCTCTCTCTTTACTTGCTCTGATGAAGCCACTTGTCTTGTGAGCTGCCCTATGGAGAGGCTCAGATAACCAGGCACTGAGAGCGGCCTTGGGCCAACAGCTAATGAGAAACCGAGGCCTTAATCCAACAACCAGCAAGAAACACAATCTTCCAACAACCTTGCAAGTGAGCCTAAGGTGGACTTTTCCCAGTAAAGGCTTTAGATGACAGCAGCCTTATGAGAGTCCGAGAGCCAGAGGACCCACTCAAGCCCTGCTCAATCCATAGAAACTATAAGGTAATAAATGATGTTGTCTTAAAACACTATGCTTTGGTCTTACTTGTTACACAGCAGTAGATGACTAATACAGAGAGAAACATCTGCAATTTTATTTTGGGGACTACCAGACTTCTAATCTCTTATATCAAACAATCATGGAATGTAGGTTGCCCCTGGAAGAGAGCATGACCTTAGGCCAGGTGGTTCTCTTCAGCTGAGGGCAAGTTCCAGGGAGACTCAGCTGAGTGCCATCAACCTCTATCACTCCCCAGAAGCTAAGGAAGAAGTACTCCAGTCCCAGAGGGAGAGCCGGGGGGCATACCATGATGCCCACTACAGATGACATGTGTATTAACATCATAAATATACAAAACACGTGGAAGTTCTCAATGCAGAAAACTATAAAATGTTATTGAAAGAAATCAAAGATCTCAATAGATGGGAAAATATACCACAGATATGAATTAAAGGCTCAATATCATAAAGATGTCAAATCTCCCCAATTTGATCTATAGATTTAACACAATCCTAATAAAAATTCCAATGTTGTGTATGTGTGTGTGGAACTAAAATATATCTGGAAATGTAAAGGGGTAAGCTTAGCGAAAACATTCTTAAAGAAGAAGAAAATGGGTGGGAGATTTTGCTCCCTTGAAGATTAGGTGTTGTTATAAAGGTACAGTAATTAAGACAGTAAGGTACTGGCATACAAATAGAAACAATACCTCAAAAAAGAAAATAGAAATCCTAGAAACAAATTCATGCACAGATGAATATGTTATTTACTGCAAATATGGCACTGCAGAACAGCGGAGAAAAAATACGTTTTTCCAAAAATGGTGCTGGAACAATTAGACAGCTATATGGATATCTGTAGGGACACAAATGAAAGTAGACCCTTACCTCATGCCCAACACAAAAACCAGTTGCAGGGAGATTATACAGCTAAATGTGAAAGACAAAGACAGTAACATTTCTAAAAATTAAAGAGAGAGTATCTTTATAAACTTAACGTGGGAAAAGACTTCTTAAACAGAACACAAAAAGCTTACACCACACAGAAAATATTGATAAATCTGATATATCGAAATTCTTTGCCAAATTTCACCATTAACAGAGTAAAAAGGCAATCCACAGAATGGGAAAAGTATTTGCAACACATAGAACCAAAAGGGGGCTCACATCTTGAATTTATATTTTTTAAAAAACTTCTGAAAATCAAAAGAGAAAGTTAAACAATCCAGTAGGAAAAATGCTCTTGAGATTGAACAAGCAATTCACCAGAGGTTATCCAAATAGCCAATAAACAACCTCACTGATAATGATTGAAATACAAATTAAAATCACAAAGTGACATCTCTACACACCCATTAATATATATCGGAAAAAAATTTTAAATGGCAATACCAAGTGTTAGAAAGGCCGTGGAGTAAAAGGGACTCTACTGCTGGTGGGAGCAAAAGAGTTTGTCATTATCCACTTGACTTGACACTACACAGACCCTATTACTCAGCAATTCTACTCCTAGAAATATACTCCACGGAAATGCATACAGGTGGCATCAAGAACTGTGTACAAGAATGTTCATAGCAGTACTATTCATGACAGCCCACAACTGGAAATAAACCAAATGCCCATTCATAGTAAAATGGACAAATGAATTGTGGTATATTCAATACAGAATACTGTATAAAAGTAAACTGCTACCTTTCAGTTATAAGATGAATAAGGTCTGAGGATCTAGTATATAACATAGTGACTATAGTTGATAATAGTGTATTAGATAGTAATTAAAATTTGCTAAGAGAGTAGAACTTAAATGTTCCCACCAGAAAAAAAAAGTAAATAAAAACACTGCTACACTCTGCAATATGGATGCATTTTATATACATAATACTGAACAAAAGAAGTCAGCACAACAGAATTCATATCAGATTATCTCATTTATGTGACGTTCTCAAACAGGCAGGACTACAAGACAGTGTGTAAAAATGCATGCTTAGGTGCTAAACTATAAAGAAGAGCAAGAATGTGGTGACCATAAAAGTCAGGATAGCTTTTAGCTTTGGAGCAGAGAGCAGCAGTAAGCAAGAGGGAGCCCAGTGGGGACTGTGGAGTACCGGCAATTTTGTATTTCTTGACCTAAGTGGTGGTCTCACGAATGCTGGTTTGCGATTTAATTGATCTCGGCTTCAAGTTTCGTTCACTTTTATTTATCTATGTTATATTTCACAAGAAAAAGGTTAAAGAAACTTACAAGGCTATGAGAAGAAATGAAAGTTCCTCCTTACCTAACAGCCTTGCCAGCTCCAACCCCTGGGAACTGCTGGGTACTTCTTTCCCTGTGCATATACCATATACATTGTGTACATCATATCTTTTTAACTTGAAAAATATATTTTACTATTCATATTAATATGTTACAATATCTTCACTTAATATGTGACAATCTCATCACTTAATAATATATCATAAACATATTTCCTGGTCAGTATACGCCTATTAGCCTTATTTTTTAAGGCTGCATAGCATTCCATTGTATGACCATGCCATAACTTATTTAACCCTTCATTTACTGGAGGATATTTAGATTGGTTCTGATTTTTTTGCTCTTCCAGGCAAGACTTCATTGAATGTTCTTGGATATATATTCATATCGTTGGGTTTTTTGTTTGTTTTATTTTTTTTTTTTAGTGAATCATTCTACTACTCTCACTGAGTCCTTGAAATTTTTAGCTTCTGGCTCACTATTTCTCTCTCCAGCACAACTCAGTCATAATTTTTGGAGATTTCAGTATCAATATATATGAACCTTCCAGCGCCCTGCCTTGCCTCTCGGTTCCTCCATCCTCCTCTCCTCCAATGACCACCTCTTCCCAACCTGGCCATTCTCTCCCACTGTCATGCCTAAGAGTCTAGACCTTGTCATGGCAGGTACTAAGCATCCCACTCTCGGACCATCACACCTCTCTCCAACAGTTCCTGACGTCACTAAGATCTAAAAGTCATGAATCCATCACAGTGAATACTGCTGCTCTCCTCATGTCTCACTTCCCTACTTGTCCTTCTTAAATTCCATAACCCATCAGCAGAGCACTCCCTTACTTATATCTGCTTCTCTCTCACTTCATCACACTCATCTGGCAAAACCCCAACCTGACAACAGCCATGTTTCCACCCATACTGTGCCTGTCCCCGTGTACTTAACGTAAGCTGGAGAAACACATAAAACAATGCTGACTTGCTTCACTTTAAATTATCTAATAGAAACAGTAAAACTGGTCTTTTATGTGACAGGTTATGGAACACAAGCAAGCTGTCAGCCCTTAGTGCAGACCCGTTACCTTCCTGTATTTCTCTAGTCCATTCACTCTTGCAGCCTCCTAGAAAACTACATCCCACCTTCTCCTCTCTCTCAAACCTCCAATACTTCTTCCCCCATCCTCACTCTCAGCTGAAGAATGTGCTTCCTATTTCACTGAGAAAATTAATCAGAAAAGAACTTCCAGAGGTGCCCACACCACATTTATTCCGGTGTCAGCATCTGCACCCACATAGTCTGCCTTCCCACCCATTACTTCAAATGGTTTACCCCTGTGCATTCTAAAGGCAGTCCCTCTTGTGCACTACATCCCATTCCCTCTCGCCTACACAAACTCATCAGTTCGGCAATTCCTCCGTCTCTCTTTCTTCCATCATCAATTTTCTACTTTCCACTGTGACATTCCTACCAGTGTACAAACAAAAACTGCTGTAATTTCTACCAAATAAAAACCATGAAAAAATCTCTTCTTGACCTCACATCTGCTTCAGCTATGTCCAATGTATCTGCTTCTATATTATTACAAAGCTCCTTTAAAATTTTCCTATACCTGCTATCTCCAATTTATTCCCATTTTTTCCTGAATCCACTGTAATCTAATAATGCTCTCACCCCTCTACCACCAGTCCACTCAAAACTCCTCTTATCAAAGACACTGCCGAACTCCTCTGACCAAATCACTGGTCAACTCCTTGATCAGTCAGCCACGCTCCCTTGCAAAACTTCCATCCTTTGGTTTCTGGAATAACACACTCTCTTGATTTTCCATCAGCTTCACAGGCCACTTCTTATCTTTTCTGGTTCATGCACATTCCTCACATCTAAACATTGGAGTACCTTAGGATTCAACATTTATTCATGCTCACTTCCTAGATTTTATATATGTTTCTGGTTTCCAAATTTATATTGACTGCCAAGATCTCTCTCCAGAACTCCAGATGCTTATATCAACTGCCAACTAGACAGATCCACGTGAATGTCTAATAGACTTCTTAAACTTATGGCCAAGGCAGAACTGCATGTTAACCCACCCTTCCCACTGCCTGCCCCATTTCAATAAAGAGCACTTTCATCCTTCCAGTTCTTCAGACCAAAAACCTTGGAATCACCTTTAAGTTCTCTCTTTTTCTGATTCCATGTCCAATGCATAGCAAATCTTATTGGATCTATCTTCAAAATATATCCACATCTACCACCCTGCTCAGAGCCATCATCATCTTTTATCTGGATTATTGCCGTAGCCTCTTAACTGATCTTCTTCCACCCCTTAGGTAGTCTATTCTCAACCCAGAAACCAAAATGATCCTTACAAAACTATAGTCCAACTCATGTCATGCGACTACTCAAAATCTTTCAGTGGCTTCCACTCTACTTAGAGTAAAAGCCTCATTCCTTACAACAGCCTATCAGGTCCAGCATAACCGACATCCCTGCAACCTCCCCGTCCTTGTCTGTGACCACTCTCCTTCTTTTTCTCTGCCAGCCATTCTGGCCTCTTTAATATCCACCAAGAAAAACATGCACTTTGCTTCTCCCTCTTCCTAGAAGCCTTTCCACCAGATATCGCCACGTCCAGCTCCTTCACTCTCTTCAGATTTTTACTCAGTTACCTAATTGATGAAGACTTCCAGGACTACCCTATTTTAAAAAGCTTTCTTTTTCCTTCTGTCTACTTCCTTGGTTATATGTGCTCCACAGAACATATCACTATGTATGTGTGTGTGTGTTTGCGTGTGTGTGTATACTTGTAGATATACAATACATATACACAAAATTTATTATATATATAATCTATCTCTGCACTCTACAATGTCAACTACATGAATACAGAATTTTTTGTACATTTTTTTCATATTCCCAGCATCTACAATTGTGCCTAGCAATAGTTGGGGCCAAAAATTATTAATCGAATGAATTAATGTACACATTCCTATTTTTAACAGATACACAGTCTTCATCACTTAAAGGACCGGCCCTGCTTTACATCGGCATTTCAACAAAGCATCTGCTTGCACTTGGATCCTTCATACTTAGATTTAAGACAAAAAAAATTTATATTATTTTCTAGAGTTGGTGGCATAATGAAAGTCCTCTGCGTAGTTGATGCATTGTAAAGCCAAGTTATTTCTTTGTCTCATCATTGATAGGGACAGGAAGTGGAACTAATGGCTGATCATCCAGAAGGATTCCCCTGAAGCACTATTGCATGAGGCAATAGGGCTTTTTCCTTACTAGGACACATTTTCATGTTCTAGTGTATATTTAGACACCGAATCCCTTTAAAACTAATGGGAGGTCTGTGGGCCAAACACATTTATAGGAAACGGAGGGAAGTGGCACAGTAAAAGCAAGCTGTGAGAAAGCTCTAGCTTGCTGTTCCCTAATCTGTCACATGAAAGGCTTATTTTAACATTTCTATTAAGTAAAATGAACAGAAAAATGCCATGTACAGTATTCTTTCAAAATTCTCACTCTTGTTTCTATGAATGCCTCTTCTTCATTTGAGTCACGTATTGGGGTAGGAAAGAAGTGTGCAATATGATTTTTCACTTAATCAGAAATGCCATCTTATACTCGATGACTAATTGCAAAAAAACCAAAATTTTTAAAAATTGCAAGCACAATTTTGGAAAAGCTTCAAGCTGTAAATTTTCGGTAAATAACTAGCCAAGTTACTTGAGTTTTCAATGAAAGATAGCATTTGGTCAGATTGGTTGTGGTTTGGTTCGGTTTTTTGTTTTGCTTTGTTTTTAAGAGACTTAGAGATCAGTTCTAAGGTTGAGTATTCTCTTAATTTCAAGACATACTTAGTAATAGATCTACTACTCCATACTGCTGCCATAGCTACACTTATATTCTTCGCTATTCCTTGACACATTCTTACCTATGTAACAGTTTATCAAAAGGAGTGAGCTTCTTTACTTTTTCCTCCAGCCATCGCTCAACAGTATTCTCCATTGCAGCTCCCTTCACTGCTCCAAGATAATATCCCAGGCATATCCCATGCCTTTCCAGTCTTTTTCAGCATCAAGAACAATTTCTTTTAAGTAACTGTGATTCAGGTACTGAAAAATCCCATCCAGTCTAAATTAGAACTTCAATCTGACTTTGACTCCAAAGATTCACCCCTCTCACAGTTCAAACTTGGTCCTTGGATGAGGCAGCTCAATGACAAAGTGATCTTAGTCTGTTTCCCCACTTCCTTCCTCCTTCTACACTATCTTTTGCTGCAGGTCCTCGCAGGGTGAAGGTCATGGATAGGGGAGATTAGGAAAATAGGAATGTCTTGTATGACAGGTGTATTATAATTCGCCATAGCAGATGCCCTCATGGGGTACACTTGTGTGCTCCTTGGAGGCCCACTCAGGGACCTGCAGCCTGTGAATGTCCATAATATGAGTGATGTGTATCCAGTTGGCTTGTTGCAGTTGGCTTCAGTCCCTGCCCTCTTTGGTGTACCTCTTGGCCTCTCACTAAGGTCACTTTTCTCTCTTGGATAAGGTCTCAGTGAGACATCTGGAATTTTTCCATGGCAGCCACTTGGACCACGGGAGATTTGTGCATTCTTGACAGTAGAATACCATTTGCTAAGCCTCTCTGTTTGTCCTGCTATTGCAAGTTGCTCCAGCCAGCTTCATGACAAGAATTCTCCAGTCTGGAAGCAGGTGGGAAGCAAACACCAGTTTCTTTGTTTATGTATGTCTCTGCTCTAGGAGACCTGTCAAGGTTTCCAAAGAATTTTCCTACCAGACTCCAGTCTGGTGGGAACATTAGGTAAGCTTAAAATTTTCTGCAGCTACATAAGCACTAGCCAAGAAATAAGATTCCAATCTTTCCTACTTTTTGGCATCTCCAGTCTCTAAGACTTGCTCTCTTGGAGACTCATCAATTGCCTTGAGGTAAGTGCCAGAATCCCATTCCTCACTTCCTTGGGAGGGGAGAGAAATGCCATAGCACTCTTAATTCAGTGACACACCTATTTTAACTACTCTCTCTCCAATTACTCTTTAAAGCTCCTATTATTCTCTTATACAAGATAGAAAATAGTTAGATTGATAGTCCCTAGAGAGGTTCTGCTATCTTTTAGTAAGTTAGTTATGGATATGTTTAGCATCTCTCTTTAAAATGTGAGTGTTCTTAGCTTACTCAGCTTTATGACCTCAGTTGAAACTCTAAGACAACTGAAAAAGTCCTAGTCAACAAACTGTGTCAGCTATCTTACCATTGCAGAATCTGTCATTCATCCTCAAAGTCAAAGTATTGTGCAGTAGGCTGAATAATGGCCCCCAATAGGATCCATATCCTAACCCTGGAACCTGTGAATATGTTGCCTTAAAAGACAAAAGGAACTTTGCAGATGTGATTAAGTTGAGGATCTTGAGATGGGGAAATTATCCTGTACTACCCGGGTAAGCCCTAAATGTAATCACAAATGTCTTTATAAAAAGGAGGCAGTGGGAGATTTGACTTCAGAAGCAGGAGATGCGCTGGTAGAAGCAAGAGGTTAGAGTGACGCAAGGAAGGGGTCAGGAGCCAAAACATGCAGGAGGCCTCCAGAATCTAAAAAACCCAAGTAAATGTATATCCTTCTAGAGCTCAATTCAACCCACAATTCAACCCAGAAGGAACCAGCCTTGCCTACACCTTGGCTTTAGTCCAGTGAAACTAGTTTCAAACTCCAACCACCAGAACTATAAGAGAATACAATTTTGTTGTTTTAAATCATAAAGTTAAGTTGTCACAGCAACCATAGTACATGAATACACATTCTCTGACTCAGGATGCATTTAGCTACAAGTAATTAAAATCTCGGGCTCAAATGGATGAAGCAATAAGAAAATATATCATTTTACATATCAGGAAATCTAGAGTTAGACAGGTTTCAGGTGTGGTAAAATCAAGGCTCTAGTTTCTTCCCATTCCTCTGTGTTATGCCCAATCTGTGTGAAATTTTATTCTTGAGCCTGCTTGCGTAGAGCTCACAAGGTGGCTTCCAGCAACAATGGGACAATATACCATCTCATTCATTGAGAAGAAAACCATCACTCAATTAAGAATTGCTCAAGAATGCTATTCTCTAATTCACTTAAGCAAGTGTTCCTGAACCAATCACAAGCAGGAAGTGAGATTAGCATAATTGGCATTAACTAATCAGAATCCACCTCTGAAGCTAGGGATAGGATGAATACCTGGGCAAAATTGGCATTAAGAAGAGGGCAAAGGATAAGGAGAGCATACAATTTATCATCCAACTGGAACGCTACTGAGAATGAAAGGGCACACTATCAAGAATTCCACCAAGACAAAATATAGAAACTGGAACTGTCCCACTCACCCTGCGACTTATGGTCACCCTACTGGTAGGAGGCCAATAGTGTCATCTGCAGGCATTTTGATTAGAGCTGATTAGAACAGTCTTTTGATTTAAGACCAATTCCTGAGAATAAAAGATTACAAAAGGAGGAAACACTTGATCTGCAAGGTTAGATGACTTACTAAAGTCATATAATTGGAAAGTGGCAAAATCAAGTACATAAATAACCAAGTTTTCTTGATCCAACATCAGTGCTTTTTCCACACATCACTTCACATAATGTAGGATCAAAAACAGAAGCCAGCCTCACTCGTAATAGTTATCTAGGGCTGCTGTAACAAAGTTACGGCTGAACCAGCACAACTTTATTTTCTCACAGTCCTGGAGGCCGGAAGTCCAAAATCAAGGTTTCAGTAGGGTTGGTTCCTTCTGAAGCCTATGAGGGAAGCTCCCGTTCCAGGCCTCGCTCCCGGGCTTATACATGGCCATCTTCTCCCTATGTGTCTTCACATCGTCTTCCCTCTATGTGTGTCTCTGTGTCCAAATTTACCCTTTTGTAAGGACATCAGTCATGTTAGATTAGGGCCCACATAACAATCTCATTTTAACTTGATTACCTCTGTAAAAATCCTACCTCCAAATCAGGTCATATTCTGAGGTACTGGGGGTTAGGACTACAACATATAAGTATGAGAAGGGAACACAATTTAACCCATAACACACCCCCAAGGGAAATTTACGTAAGGCAGCCAGATAGGTGACAGGGCTCTTTGCCAGACCATATGAGGAACTCCTGAGAAAAGAGGGGTGTTATCTCATAAAAAAATTCTGTGAGAGAGAATTTAGATTTATTCTCTATTTCTCCAAAAGTCAAAATTAGAATCAGCTGATGGAAAGGACTGAAGGAAGATTTTTATTTACTTCTACAACATCTATTTTCCTCTCTCACAAAGTGCCTTCTGTCCATGCATTTGAGCCTTTCAAATGATTGTTACAAAGAGGAGGAAGAGAAATTATTGTAGGGCACAAAAATACTCAACAAGGGAACACACTCTCAACATCAAAAACCAAGGATATCACTGTCAGAGACTCTATATTTGTTCTAATGATAAAAGTCTGACATGATCCCAGGGGTCTACTGCCCCCATGTGACTGAGAGATGCTCCTCAAGATCTCTCTGCTGTCAGTATCCTAGGTGAGCAAGAGCCTTGCCCTGTTCTTTCCCGCTCAGTTTCCAGGCCTTGTGGAGTTGGTAACTGCACTAAGCTCTCAGAGAGTCAATTAAAGATCAAAGGACCACAATGGCTTATGGGAAAGTGAAGGAGAATACGGACACCCTGACCAACTAGTCAATGCCAAAGATATCTGTAAATCAGGCTACTCTGATGACTGTTTTGGCTCCTTTGCCCTTTAGAGAAACCATACCCCCATCGCCTCAGCCGATTGAATGTCAGGGAATACAGAGAATAGACACCACAGAGCTCTTCTGTGAGGACGCTGAGGTCTCCCTCATGAACATATTTCTCACGATCTTGGTCTAGACTGTCCTAGGAAACATAATTAGGGGGTGGGTAAGCATGTCTTGCATGATAAATCCACTCTAACATTCCAACCTTCCTAGGCCTTTGGATACCTTTCTTTTCAGTATTCCATGGAAATTCTGACATTTTAACTTCAACTTAACGTAGGGCATCTTGGGTCCAGGTTTCAGTCAACTAATTAAAAAAACTATTAGAGCTACTCTCAGCTGTCATGTTAACATATTGAATCCAGAATCTCTGCTCAATGCACCCATATTGATGAATTCAGTCTGATCTAATTCCTGAGTATCTATTCTGATATATGTTCTCCAGGTTTCTATCATAAATTGCCAAAATTGTGCAAGTATTTTAGCGTGTATTATAACTCCTTGTGGCTCACACTCTGTACCTCACCCTCTGTGATCTTCTTGGACTTAAGTACAGTTACAGTTCTAGAAGTAATAACAGATGTTAAGAGTAGGTCTTGAGGAGAATCTGCAATCTCCTACAAATCTTCCCCAGGGGAGGCTGCTACAGGTGCCTCAGGAAAGAGGAGACTACCTTCTCAGACAGGGGAGGAAGGGCTGCTTCTACTGACAAAGCAGGCTGGAGGGAACATATGGGTTTAAGGTCTCCAGCATCATCAGAATGTGCCCATATGTCTCCATCCCAATTTTCAGGATTCCATTCCTTCCCAAACAATGCCCTAACTTTTACATAAGAGAATCTTCAAGGTTAGGAATTCAATCTGCATTATAATACAGCCACCCCTATATTTAGACTTTGGGTTTGATTTTCAGAAAACTCAGCAATGCAGCAACAGGAGGAAAAGCTAGATGTTAAGCGGGAAGGAGTAATGACAAACTGGAACCCACAAGAACACACAAGGACAAACAGGACTCTGCGTCTGTCACCGTCTCTAACTTTGATGGCCTTGGTGATCTGCAGGAGAAGTTAGTATCCTTCACCCTTGAGATGTACAGGCATTTGGCCCAGGACTTGAAGAAGCTGAAGGAGGAGCACCTCAAGAGCCAGAGGAGCCACAGGCCCTACAGATGCCCCAAAGTGAGCCAGCAGATAAGCCACAAGATATACAAACAACAAAGCACCTGTTGTCCTATGATAACCTTTAGAATGTAATAGGCATTGTTTTACTACCAGCTTTGGTATGTCTCTCAAATTCCTCTTGTGGCCAACGCTATCTGAATATACAGAAAGGGAATTCTGGGAAACATAGTCCCAGCTTAGCCACACTGACACAACATAAAACCACCATGTTACTCCCCAATATTCTTTCCTCCTCTGTCTCTTTTCTCTGTCCCAGTTGCCCTTGCATTAGCATCCTTCCTCCTCCTTCAGTCAAATAAACAAAAGTCCCTATCATTCAACTCACTCAAAGAATTATCTTGGGGGTAAGGGGGGCATTTTACAGGTTCTCACATTTCTAATCTCCCCTTAAGCCTTAAGCTCAGCCAGGTCACCCTAGAATGTGTGTGTGTGTATAGATATGTATGTATATTATCTGTGCATACACACATATATAGTATACATGTGCACATGTGTGTTCATGTAGGTGTTTATGTGTATGTGTGTAAGTGTGTATACATAGACACACATGTATGGTGTCTGTGTTGTATAGCATGAAGGAGCACACATGTGTGTGTATGTATAAAATAAGGACCTTGCTTTTTATTTTAAAATATCATATTTATATTTTTATAATAAAAATTTTCATTTGAAGAAATGAATAAACTGAGACATGAATCTGAATAAACACAAAAATAACAAGTGGTGGTTCCATTACAATAATGTAGACACTAGGATGCATTTCTGCCAGTATGAATCTATTAAATTAGAACCGAGGTCAACACAATGGAATAAAACTAGAAATCAACTATAGGAAGAAAATCAAAAAATCCACAAATATGTGGAGATTAAACAAAATGCTACTGAATAACGATTGGAGGTCAATGAAGAAATATAAGGAGAAATCAAAAAATACCTGGAGACAAATGAAAATGAAAATACAATATGCCAGAATTTATGGGATACAGCAAAAGTGGGTCTAAGAAGGAAGTTTATAGTGATACAGGCCTACCTCAACAAACAAGAAAAATCTCAAATAAACAATCTAACAATCCACCTAAAGGAACTGGAAAAAGAAGAATAAACAAAGCCCAAAGTCAGTAGAAGGAGGGAAATAATAAAAATCAGATCAGAAATAAATGAAATAGAGACTAAAAAAAAAAGAAAAAAGAAAAAAAATCAATGAAACCAAGACCTGGTTCTTTGAAAAGACAAACAAAATTGACAAACCTTTAGCTAGACTCACCAAGAAAAAAAGAGAGAAGGCAGAAATAAGTCAAATCAAGAAATGAAAGAGAAGAAATTACAATGGACAACTCAGAGATACAAAAGATTATAAGAGAATACTACAAAAAGCTATATGCCAACAAATTGGATAATCTAGAAGAAATGGATAAATTCTTAGAATCATACAACCTCCCAAAACTGAATCAAGAAGAAACAGAGAATTTGAATAGACAATCACCAGTAAGGAGATCAAAACAGTAATCAAAAACCTCCCCAAAAATAAAAGTCCAGGACCAGACGGCTTCCCTGGTGAATTCTACCAAACATTCAAAGACTTAATACCTATCCTTCTCAAACTCTTCCAAAGAATTGAAGAGGAAGGGAAGCTTCCTAACTCATTCTACAAGGCCAACATTACCCTGATACCAAAACCAGACAAGGACAACACAAAAAAAGAAAATTATAGGCCAATATCACTGATGAACATCAGTGCAAAAATCCTCAACAAAATACTAGCAAATTGAATACAACAATACATTAAAAAGATCATACACCATAATCAAGAGGGATTTATTCCAGGGATGCAGAGATGGTTCAACATCCACAAATCAATCAATGTGATACACCACATTAACAAAATGAAGAATAAAAATCACATGATCATCTCAGATGCAGAGAAAGCATTTGACAAGATACAGCATCCATTTATGATAAAAACTCTGAATAAAATGGGGATAGAAGGAAAATGCCTCAACATAATAAAGGCCATATGTGACAAACCCACAGCTAATATCATCCTCAATGGTGAAAAATTGAAAGCTATCCCTCTAAGAACAGGAACCAGACAAGGATGCCCACTTTCACCACTCCTGTTTAACATGGTATTGGAAGTCCTAGCCAGAGCAATCAGGCAAGAAAAAGAAATAAAAGGGATCCACATTGGAAAGGAAGAAGTGAAACTGTCACTATTTGCAGATGACATGATTTTATATATAGAAAACCCTAAAGAATCCACCAAAAAACTTTTAGAAGTAATAAATGAACACAGTAAAGTTGCAGGATACAAAATCAACATACAAAAATCAGTTGTGTTTCTATACATTAACAATGAAGCAGCAGAAAGAGAAATTAAGAATACAACCCCATTTACAATTGCAACAAAAAGAATAAAATACCTAGGAATAAACTTAACCAAAGAGGTGAAAGATCTGTACACGGAAAACTATAAAACATTGCTGAAAGAAATTGAAGAAAACACAAAGAAATGGAAAGATATTCCATGCTCTTGGATTGGAAGAAGTAACATAACTAAAATGTCCATATTTCCTAAAGCAATCTACAGATTCAATGCAATTTCAACAACATTTTTCACAGAAATAGAACAAAGAATCCTAAAATTTATATGGAACAACAAAAGATCCTGAATAACCAAAGCAATCCTGAGAAAAAAGAACAAAGCTGGAGGTATCACACTCCCTGATTTCAAAATACACTACGAAGCTATAGTAACCAAAACAGCGTGGTACTGGCACAAAAACAGACACACAGATCAATGGTATAGAATCAAAAGCCCAGAAATAACCCCACACATCTGTGGACAGCTAATTTTTGACAAAGGAGCCAAGAACATACAATGGGGAAAGGAAAGTCTCTTCAACAAATGGTGTTGGGAAAACTGGATAGCCACATGCAAAAAAATGAAAGTAGACCATTGCCTTACACCATACACAAAAATTAACTTAAAATGGATTAAAGACTTTAATGTAAGACCTGAAACCATGAAACTTCTAGAAGAAAACATAGGAAGTACGCTCTTAGACATCGGTCTTAGCAACATATTTTTAAATACCATGTCTGACCGGGCAAGGAAAACAATAGAAAAAATAAACAAATGGGACTACATCAAACTAAAAAGCTTCTACACAGCAAAGGAAACCATCCACAAAATGAAAAGACAACCTAACAATTGGGAGAAGATATTTGCAAACCATATATCTGATAGGGGGTTAATATCCAAAATATATAAAGAAACTCATACATCTCAACAATAAAAAAACTAACAACCCAATTAAAAAATGGGCAAAAGACCTGAACAGACATTTCTCCAAAGAAGATATACAGATGGCCAACAGGCACATGGAAAGATGTTCACCATCATTAACTATCAGGGAAATGCAAATCAAAAGTGCAATGAGATATCACCTCACTCCCGGTAGAATGGCTATAATTAACAAGACAGGCAACAACAAGTGTTGGAGAGGATGTGGAGAGAAGGGAACTCTCATACACTGCTGGTGGGAGAGCAAACTGGCTCAGCCACTAGGGAAAACAGTATGGAGATTCCTCAAAAAATTAAGAATAGAACTACCATATGATCCAGCTATTCCACTGCCAGGTATTTATCCAAAGAACCTGAAAACACCAATGCTTAGAGATACATGCACCCCTGTGTTCATTGCAGCGTTATTCACAATAGCCAAGACATGGAAGCAACCTAAGTGCCCATCAAGGGATGAATGGATAAAGAAGATGTGGTATATATACACAATGGAATACTAGAGACGATGAAATCCAGCCTTTTGTGACAACATGGATGGACATTGAGGGTATTAACGCTAAGCTAAATACGTCAGAGAGAGAAGGTCAAATACCATAGGATCTCACTCATAAATAGAAGATAAAAACAACAACAAACAACCACATAGAGACAGAGATTGGATTGGTGGTTACCAGAGGGGAAGGGGGGAGAGAGGAGGGCAAAAGGGATGATTAGGCACTTGTGTGTGGTGATGGATTGTAATTAGTATTTGGGTGGTGAACATGATGTAATCTATGCAGAAATAGAAGTATAATGATATACACCTGAAATTATACAAGGTTATAAACCAATGCTACCTCAATGCAAATAAATAAATAAATAAGTAAAGTAAATAAATAGAATTAAATTAAAAAACACTGAGGTCAAAAGGTCTCATATTATATTCTATTTTTCTTCCTTTTTCCTCACCACAGTTTAATTATATAAGGTAGAATTCCAAGAGGATGACTGCCAGGGAAGTTTGATTATCAGCCTTCCTGATATCTCTTTGTTAAAGAGCTTCTAATGTGAAATCTTTATTCATTATCTAGATGCTATTTTATTAAAGATTGATTTTAAAAAAAGGTTTCATATTCTTATAACTTTCCATCTTTGGTAATTTCATCAGCATTTGACATTTTATTAAATAGAAACTAATTTCACTTCTTGATGATTCACTGAGTTCCTCATATCAAACATTTCTTTGTAGAAATTTGTTTATTACATGAACTCATGGCCCCACACCACCACCCTGTCTTGACATGAGTACAGCCATGTTTGGCCGCTCCATTGACCTACAGCCACCAGCACAAAAAGAAATACAAAGCTGCTTTCTGTGTGGTGGGAACTGGCCTTTTCCCGGGAACTGGCCTTTCTCCCACAGAGAGAGTTGCAAGTTGTAACATTTCAAGGCTCTTGGAGCGTCGTGGCCCAGAATGGACTGGCCATCTGTGCCGGGCTAAGACGATAACCAAAGAGAACAATGCACGTGCGCAACTACTGGGCTGGGACGTTAGCCAGGGGGCTCAGTGCACGTACGCCACTGATAACCATTTTGTGCATGGGAACACTAAATGCTTGCTCTGCAAACTCTGTAGTTGCTTAGTCTGAAAATTACGTATGGTATAAAAACTGCTGGAAACTGAGCCCTAGTGAGAGTTCCACCTAGAGAGAGTTCCACCTGTGGAAGGGACACCTTGCCCAGGACGTGTGATCCTTGCCCAGCCGCGTCGATTGACAGAGCTCTCCCGGCAGTGGGGCGTGGATGTTGTGAGTAACTGATTTGATGTGAAGTAATTGATTTGATATGAAGTAATTGATTTGATGTGTTCTCTTTTCGGTTAACCTGGTGTTTCTCTTTCTGGTTGATTTGTGTCATTTCTCTTCAGCCGATGTGGGTATTTTCCCTTTCCAGTCGGGCTGATGTTTTTTCCCTCTTAATATTTGACCTATTTGGATCTGTTTGCAGACTGTCACCTTTACTATCCTCTATATAATAAAATATACCTTCAGTCCATTTGTTTGGAGTGGAAAGTGTCTTTTACGTCTCCGATCGAATCCCCGAACCTCTCATAACACACCCGCACCCAAACACATGCAAAACAATTAATAAAGAACTGTGGTCTCCTTGGCCCTCCACTCTCAGCACATGTCCAGAGGGGCAAGTCGGGCAAAAGGCAACTCTCTAATCTGATGAGAGAGCTCACACCACTCCTCTTCTGTGCCTCTACTTGATTTTCTCCCACCCTCTCCTCCTGCCTCACACACCCATTCTGACTTCCTACCAGAAAGACACTCTATCTTCTTTCTGTACATCTCTGTGCTCAGCTAAATGAAGTTCTCAGCACTCCAAAGCTATATGATATAGAGTCCTAGTTTTACTGACATTTGAATTCCTAGCTTTTAAAGAATAATAAAATTCAAACCCAAAATTATTACACCTCCAAATGTAGCTCTCAGGCAATGTGAGAAAAACATTGCACGGCCCTTAAATTACTAGCATAGAGCTCTGCCTTCCCATCTACTCATAAAACTGACTGTTCTGATGGTACCTGGATGCCTAGTAGAACGCAACCATATCCAGTACCCAATTTTCTGAGGGTGAGGGTAAAACAGAACTATTACCTTCTTCTCTGCTTTCTCAAATGCAATAATTCCTGCCAACCACAGTTTTACATGTACATCAAAAGTCTACTTCCACGACCTTTTTAAAAGATGCATGATTTAGATCTACAATCTTAAACGTGTACATATAATAACAACAATGCACACCCATGAACAGAGCAGAGAGGTCATGCTCTACCTTTGCATCATGTAAGGGAAGACCAAGCCATTCCTGGGAAAATCACCCATGACAAAAATTTGTAAAAACGTCTGGCAGATACACTACCTTTTGCTGAGAATTGCAAAATTGAATCAAGAGAGATTGCAATGGCAAAAGAAAATTTAAATTTCAACACAGTAAGGGCTGATTTGACATCTTTTAACATAAAACTCGTGGGAGAATCTGCCTCAGCAGACCTAACGCCAGCAAAGCTTCCTGAATAGTTAAAGCAGGATACTCAAGGTGAGCATTAACTACTGGATTTGTTTTTTAATGTCAATTAATCTAGCTTGTTTTGGAAGCAGGGGCCTTCCAGAACATTTATATCCTGTGTTAGGAATGTATACCTAATTCTACTTTTACTGTTCTTTCTTTCATTCGGCATCTTATAGAAAATATTGATGTTGGAAGCCAGTTTTATTCTACTCACCACAGTTGCAAAATAAGTACAACTACAGTTGATAAAGCAGTGCTGAAATACTCGAGAGATCCTCTAAGACAAAACCAAGGCAGGGGGTTCTCCCTTCATTTCAAAAACTGGGCTATTTCACAGGGCCTGAGGATCCAAACCCTCCTGCAGCATTCTTGTGGACTGAATCAAGACGTTTCACATCTCCGTACTACCACTATTTTACAATGTATGTAGCAGTTCAATTTACAGACATCCTAGTCAGCACCTCCCTTACTCCATTCTTTAAAGGTTTTCCCTCCTGGCTCATTTTCTTTTTCTGTGTCATTATGTTTTATCCACCTCCATCGTGGTTCTCAATTTTAGCTGTAAAACAAATCTCATGAGGAACTTTTAAAAGGTACTAATGTATAGGTCCTACTCCCAGAAATGCTGGTTTAATTGGTCTGAAATGGAGCCTAGACTTTTGAATTTTTTAAGAATTCTCCAGGTGATTATAATGTGCACCCAGGATTGAGAATTACTAAGGCAGACAATCCTCTCTATACTGAACTCCCTGCTCCTAATCTGCCCTCCTCCAGAAACTGTGTCCCTCCACCTCACTTCAGCCACCACTCCAATGGTTATACAATAGAACTTACCAATATCTCCAGTCCTCCATAATGTCCATTTTAAGCATGCCACTCCCTCTACTCTTCCTTCTTCAAATATTCCCTGAGCCCACATGGACTGTCACTCTGTTGACCTGAGTCTCCCTCCTCATGTCCTCACTTTCCTCCATTCCCATCTTGAATTTCATGGCCCACGATTATAATCACTCTTCTTCATAAGCCATAACTCTCTTGTCCCCTCACATTCCCTTGTTTATGCCTGACAAAACCCCATTCCTGGATAAATCCAATCCCCCATATGCCCTGTATCTGGTGTGTTAAACAAAAACACGGCTATGATGATCAATCTTACTGCAAATCCTTGACTACTAGCCACAAATGAATCCTTAGACCTTTCTAGCAATCCAATCATATTTCTCTTCCTAACTCATTCTTCTAGTCTCCTACATGACTACTTTATACTTTCTATTCTCCTCAAACTTCTAAAACCACTTCCATTTTCTTCACTCTCAGGTAATGGCCTTACTTCTCATTTTATTGAAAAATTAGAAAGCATCAGAAAAAGAACTTCCACAAGCTTACACCACAAAATCCACCTACACCTGTACCTTGTTTAAATACATTACACTGATAATACAGCATCAAAATCATAATAATCCTCAAGAGAAGTCTACACAGATTATTGAGGAATAGTTCAGGAAGAAAACAGGGCAAACATATAAAGGAAAAGACACTCTCTACAATAGAAGTAAACAAGGATGCATGTTCATTGATTTAACAAATAGTTATTGATCAGCTATCATATGCCAGTCAACATTCAATGTGCTGCAGCTACAACATAAACAAAACAAAGTCCTTTACCACCCCAGGGGTCCTCTTATCTTGAGCTTTTGCACTATCTTTATGGAAAAGTCTCCCCAGGTATCTGAATGGCTAATTGCACACCTCCTTCAAATCTTGGCTCAAATATCACTTTCCCAGTAAAGCTCACCCTTTCAACACTATTGTAAATTTCAACCTTATTTTCCCACATGCACATACATGCACTCCCATATCCCTTATCCTACTTCTTTATTTTTTTGGTAGCACATTTGCTATTTAATATCCTCTTTAATTTATTTATATATTATATATATATTTTTTTAATTTTCTGTTCTCTGTGCCAGAATGTGAGCAACATGAGGGTAAGTATCTTAATGTGCTTTGTCCACTGATGTAACCCAAGCACCTGGATACACCTTATACAAAGGAGGCTCTCAATATTTGTTGAATTCCTCTCTTTCTCTCGGTTGTCTCTATTTGGTGCTCCTGTTAGCAGTATGTTTGGTCTTCTTGTGATGTCTCCCTTATTGCTCATATTTCTCTTTCATATTTTCACATTTCATATTTTCTGTCTCCGTAACCTTCTGTTTTGCCTCTGGATAATTTTCTCAGATCTATTTTCCTGTTTACTAATTTACTCTTCAGCTGTGTCTGTTCAACCACTCCATTGTATTTTTAATAGATGTTTTTTTCTTTTCATTTCTGGAAGTTCCATTTTGTTCCTTTTCAACATACTTTTTATTCATAATGATTTCTTTTATGATTTTGATTCATTTTTATATCTCCTTAAACATACATATTTCATTGTAAACATACATATTTCATAACATCTACTAATAATTATTATATCTCAAGTCCTTAGGCATCCAATCCTACTCTTTGCATGTCTATTGACACTAACCATAAGTAGATTTTCCCTTGTGTCTTTTGAATTTTGAATTGTGAGGGGCTCTATCTGTGACAATCTTGTGCAGCCTAAGCTTAGGGCGGGGCCATCCAAAGGATTTGTACTTGCTTCTGCCAGCCACTCTCAGACCAGCTGAGCATCTTTTTTATGTTAGACTTCTCTGCTTGGTGACTTCTATACCATGCAGTTAGTATAAATTCAAACCTCACACACGTGGCAGAAACGTATTTACAAATTATTAAGAGAGTTGTTTTCCACACAAAGAACTAAGCAGAAATATATAAGCTTCCTCATTATCTCCCATCTTTGTAAGCAGATGTTTTTTCTTGCTCATGCTTTCCCTAGGGATGCAGCTTTTGAAGAGGTCTCAGTTCCTACTCTCCGTGTTGTTAAGGTCCAAGCTCTAACTCCCTGCCTCATATGGCCATTAGATCCAAGTCTTCCAGTCACTTTGGCCCCACAATATTAGCTCTGTGTTAGTTCACTCTTTGTTTTGTCCATGTGGATGTCACTAAATTTCCTATAAATTCAGCTATGCATTCAAAAGGATGTTTGTTCTGTCTTAACCATAATTTCTAACTGTTTTGTTATAAGCAGGTTTTCAAGTCATAGATGAAAATAAAATTGAAAATATAATCAATGATCATACATGTAATGATAAATTATAAGAATATTCCTTGCAACCTCCTCCAGTATCTTTTCATTTCCAGTTTTTCAAGATAATGTTGTGTATACTATTTGGTAAAGTGGTTTATGTCAGTTTGTGTTAGTTAAATGTGTGATTATTTTTAGTTTTCACTATGATTTAAGAAAGGATAACAAAACCACTTTTCAATTCTATTCACCCTAATAAAATGAATGATGTTCATAAGGGCGCTTTCTGAAGTATGTTTACATGTTATTAACACCTTCAGTTCTCATAACTCTGTGAGATGAGTACTGTCATTAACCTCCATTTTAAATACAAGGAAACTGACATACAAAATGGTTAGATGGCCTGCTCAAGCCTCCACAGTAGGTAAGAATTTTACCTAAGAATTCTGATTTCAAACACTGACCTAACCACAACTATTTTATCTTGTAAATTAACTACAAAATTCGTAGGCCTTGATAAGTGTAAGTGAGGAAAAGATAAAGTTCTTTGGGAATGCAGAGGAGGAAAGGATCACTTTCAAGTTGGAGGAGAGGGCCAGGAACCGTAAATCAGTCTCTATATGATAGCACTTATAAAACAACTTAACAGGGGCCGGCCTGGTGGCATAGTCCTTAAGTTCACGCAGTCCGCTTCGTCGGCTCAGGGTTTGCAGGTTCAGATCCCGGGCACAGACCCGCACACCGCCTGTCAAGCCATGCTAAGGCAGCGTCCCATACACAAAGTGGAGGAAGATGGGCACGGATGTTAGCCCAAGGCCAATCTTCCTCAGCAAAAAGAGGAGGATTGGCAATAGACATTATCTCAGAGCTAATCTTCCTCACCAAAAAAAAACAAAATCTTAACAGAATATCTCAGATTCACTAGCACATTGCCCACCAGGTACAGCACATCGTTTTAATATCCAGCACATCATATTTTTGTATTGTGCGCCATATAGACTAAGTTCCTTGCATGTAGTCAACAAATATTTGCTAAGGAATGTATTTGCCTCTCTATTTGTCTTTCCTTGATATTTCTTTCTAGTCCTTGGCACTAACTTTGCAAACTGAACTACAATTTCTTTCCCTCGAGCACATACTCCCTGGTCAGTGAGGTGAGCGCAACCTAGAAACTGACTTGCCAGGGAAATTCATGGGAGTCCAACCGCGGGCTTGGCGTTTTTAATTGCCATGAACAATCAAAAAAGTGGGTAATTGTGCTGGGTTTTGTTGATCTTATCGCTGTCAATCACATTCTATTCTGTAACAAACACACAAGGCTATTTCAGTTACATATTAGTAATAGGAGCATAAATTCAAAATAACATCATCTGCTTTTTTTTATTGTTCTTGGCAATTAAAAACTCCAAGCTCTTAGACATCAGTATTACATGATAGATTTCATACAAAACTAATTTTGATGTTAGTTTTGGGCTTCAGAACTTACTCTTCCAGGTAAAAATACTGTGATTATCCTACCAAAATCTCATGTACCTATTTCTGATCATCAGGGTCCCTTCTCACAACATGGTTTATTTCAATATTGGTAAGATTTTTCAGGCCAGTATTCTTCAGAACCCTGAGGATTAAAATAGACTGCTTCCTTCAAAATGTCTCATTCTTATTTTGGAGTAGATAATCTGGCTTAAACCTTCATTTAAAATTTTAATTGCTAAAATTTGAACCGCTCATCCCAATGATATTGGCCAAAATTTATTTGAGGGTACTAATTTAATCCCCTCAACAATCTTTACGAGGCAGGTATTATTACTAACATCATCCTATAGTATAAATAAGGAAATGGAGAAGCAGAGAAGTGATCTAACGTGTCCAAGTTTACACAACCAGTAGCTGGTGACCCTAGTGATAAACCCAGAGTTTGGTTCCAGGGGTATCGCACTTAACATCTATACGATAGTGCCTCCCCACGTGTCCACCCCAACATCAACTATGCAAGTCATATGTGCCAGCGGTCCGTTAGGACACACACCTTTGGTATTTTAAAAGATGGGTTGAGAGTAGCTATGGAAAGCTTCTTTTAGAAATGCCACCTTCTACTTTACTCTCATATCTAGGAAATTATCGTCACCTATTTTATGGAGATGCTAAATCTGGCTGAGCAGTTGCTGTCTTGGATTCCAAGTAGGCCTCCAAAGATGCTCTTGAGTTGGGGAATCAGATCCCAAATGAAAAAGGGATTTTGCATACTGTGCTGAGTAAGCAGGCTAGCCACTTACTCAGGGCTGTATAAACATAGGAGCAGAGATCACAATCCCTGCCTTTTCCATGAGTCCCCCAGACCTATAGTCCTTAATGTATAGAAAGTGTACTAAAAGGAGGAAGAGTAATTGATGTGCCTAAGAAGAGTTGTTTTTCTCTCTCCCTTCTAATTGCTTTTTCAAATCCATCTTCCTAAATATTAGGGCCTTCTGTACTTCACTTTTATTTATTTATTGTTGTTCTTAAAAGTTTTCTTAGTGGTGTTTCATTTCAGAGGGCCCAAGGCATCTTCTCTCTCTCCTTTGATGGACGTTTTTAAAGAAGAGACAAAAAATAGTTTAGCACCATCATTGGCAAGAAACAGCACATTCTCATCAATATTCTGAAAAACATTAGAGGTGGTATGGGATGTTCCAGTTTGTAAGCTGCCATAGCAATTATTTTTAAATACTTCTCTTAAAAAAAAAAAACCACCATGAAGAAAGTTTTGTGAAAGATAGCTAAAGAATAGCAAAGAAAATTTTTTCTAGAATATTTATCTCAAACAAATAAACACAGGAGGATGCGTCAGGGAGGAAAAACTTAATCAGAACCAGCAACTAGAAATACAAACCTTTTTGTTTGTAAAGAAACACTCAAGATACAGTTTAATGCAAAATCACCATATCAGTTGAAGCAGGAAGTTTGACATAATCTCTACCTGGGCTGCAAATTTCACTCTTCTCTTTCATCTTCATGGGAGATCAAATTGATAATGAAATCAAAAGCAGTCTTCTCTATAATTAAAAATTATTTCAGAGTATCAAATTTAGCCTAAGGCTACTACCTTGGTCAAGAATTATTTAGCTGAAATATTTGGGAGGTATATTGTACTTTATAGTACATTTATCCAGGAATCTGTAAGGTACATAAAGGATATGATAAAAGTATTAAGATTTTGCCTGCATGAAACAGCAAATTCTTCAATTTTTGTACATCATGCTTCTGCGTGTGGTGTTCCTTACTGCAAAACAACGTTCATCAATGTTGCCTGGACCACGAGGTCCTGAAAATAGATTACAGACCAGGGTGATTACAGTTAAGGTGTTGAGAAGTGACGAATTCTGGATATATTTTAAAGCCAGAGCCACAGGATTTCCTGACAGAAGGGATATGGGTGTGAAGAATGGAAAGAATAAGGCAACTACAAGATTCTGTCCTAAGAACCTGGAATGATGGAGTTGACATCAACTGAGATGGGAAAGCCACAAATGGGACAGGTTTAGATGGGAAGAGCAGGAGCTAGGTTATGGATACGTTGACTCTGAAATGTGTGTTAGACTTCCAAGTGAAGATGTAGAGGAGGCAGGTAAATATGGGAGTCTGGAATTTGAGAGGTCTAGGCATGCAGACAAAAGTATGAAAACTGTCCCATATGAGTGATATTTAAGACCTTAAGAGTCAATGAGGTTGCCAAGGAAGTGAGCATACACGTTGAAAAGAAGAGGAAAAAGAATTTTGGGGGCACTCTAACATTACATGCTCTGGAAAAATGGGAACACCCAGCAACGGAGACTAAGAAGAAGTAGCCCAGGAGACAGAGGGAAAGTCATAGGGGTGTAATGTCCTAGAAGCCAGGTGAAGAACGGGCACTAAAGAGAAGTAAATCATTCCTGAGTCAAAGCTGCTCTCAGGTCAAGTTAAGATGAGAACTGAGAACTCTCCATTGTACTTTGCAATGTGGAAGTTATTGATGACCTTGATGAGATTAAATTTGAAAAGCAGAAGAAAAATGTTAACAATTAAAATGCTGTTTAATTGGATTCTATAAGTGTGGTAGGCAGAATAATGACCCCCCTCCAAGATGTCCATGTCCTAATCCCCAGAATCCGTGAATATGTTATGCAACATGGCAAATGGGAATTAATTAAGGTTACTAATCAGCTGATCTTAAATAGAGAGGTTATCATACACTATCCAGGTGAGCCCAGTGTTGTCACAGGGTCCTTAAAAGTGGGACAGGGAGGCAGAAGAGGAGGTCAGAGTGATGCAATGGACTCGACCCACCATTGATGGCTTTGAAGACAGAAGACGGAGGCCATGAGCCAAGAAATATGGGTGGCCTCCAGAAGCTAGAAAAGGCAAAAAAAATGGATTCTCTTTTAGAGCCCTTGAGAAAAGAACACAGCCCTACCAACACCTTGATTTTAGCCCAGTTAAGACTGTTGTCAGACTTCTGACCTACAGAACTGTAAAATAATAAAGTTGTGTTGTTTTAAACCACTAAATTTCTGGTAATTTTTTACAGTAGCAATATAAAACTAATACAATAGTAGAGTTGTTAATTGTATCATCTCTTTCCCTTCATTTTCAGTCTTTAAGGCCTCATGGCTGTCACAGTTAAACTGAAAAGGTATTTGTGGTTTAGTGTGGCTGATGCTAATCTTTCACAATCAATCTAAAAACAAGTTACAAACTTCCAAGCAACTGATGTATAATAACAATAAAAAGCCCAGTGTGAAGACAGTTATTGCTAAGCATCTTACAGTCCTAAAGGGATCACAAATGTAAGTTCAAAATAGAGATCTGAGTTTTCTCATGTTCTCAGGGCAATTGAAAACTTATAGAGTTGGGGGTAACAACAAAAAATGTTCTGACCAACATACTACAAAGCAATAGTAATCAAAACAGCATGGTACTGGTACAAAAACAGACACACAGATCAATGGAACAGAATTGAAAGCCCAGAAATAAAACCACACATATACGGACAGCTAATTTTCGACAAAGGAGCTAAGAACATACAGTGGAGAAAGGAAAGTCTCTTCAATAAATGGTGTTGGGAAAACTGGACAGCCACATGCAAAAGAATGAAAGTGGACCAGCTGCTATCGCCATTCACAAAAATTAACTCAAAATGGATCAAAGACCTGATGGTGAGACCTGAAACTATAAAACTCATAGAAGAAAATGTAGGCAACACACTATTTGACATTGGTCATAAAGGAATCTTTTTGGATGACATGCCTACCCAGACTAGGGAAACTAAAGAAAAAATAAACAAGTGGGACTTTATCAGATTAAAGAGTTTCTACAAGACAAACAAAACCAGAATCAAGATGAACAGACAACCCACCAGCTGGAAGAGAATATTTGCAAAACATACATTTGACAAGGGGTTGATCTCCATAATATATAAAGAACTCACATAACTGAACAACAAAAAAACAAACAACCTGATCAAAAAATGGGCAGAGGAAATGAACAGACACTTCTCCAAAGAAGATATACAGATGGCCAATAGGTACATGAAAAGATGTTCAACATCACTAATCATCAAGGAAATGAAAATCAAAACAACACTAAGATATCACCTCACGCCCATTACAATGGCTATAATCACCAAGACAAAAAACAACAAATGTTGGAGAGGATACAGAGAAACAGGAACCCTCATACACAGCTGGTGAGAATGCAAACTGGTGCAGCCTCTATGGAAAACAGTATGGAGATTTCTCAAAGAATTAAAAATAGAAATACCCAATGATCCAGCTATCCTACTACTGGGAGTCTATCCAACAAACCTGAAATCAACAATCCAAAGAGGCTTAAGCACCCCTATGTTCATTGCAGCATTATTCACCATAGCCAAGAAGTGGAAGCAACCTAAGTGTCCCTTGACTGACGATTGGATCAAGAAAATGTGGTATATATATACAATGGAATACTACTCAGCCATAAAAAAAGACAAAATTGTCCCATTTGCAACAACATGGATGGGCCTGGAGGGTATTATGTTAAGTGAAGTAAGACAGAAAGAGAAAGACAAACACTACATGATCTCACTCATATGTGGAATATAAACCAACACATGGACAGAGAAAACTGTATTGTGGTTACCGGGGCAATGGGGGTGAGGGATAGGCACAAGGGTTGAAGGGATACATATATATGGTGATGGACAAACAAAAGTATACAACCCAAAATTTCACAATTAAAAACTATTAAAACATCAACAAAAAAAATGTTTTGACCAGCAATATACTTTAATGGAATAAAAACAAAACACACCACGAGAAAGGGAAAATAGGCAAATAATGGCAGAAGTCTTGAAATGAGAACCAAACTGAAATGAGAAGGAAGAACAATGAGAATCCTTGAAACAGAAGGCCATTCAGACACAGTGGCAAGCATGTAATTCTATTTAAAAACTCTCACGAGATTATAGTCCCCTGTTGATTTTCCCTGTCTCAGAGAATAATGTCATCATCCACCAGTTGCCCAAATCACAAACTCTGGCACCAGCTGTAACTTCTCCTTCTTCCCTCATATCTGATCAACCATCAGCTCCTATCACTCCAAGCCCCTGATATCTGCCCATTCTCTCAGCTATTTATCTCGATTGAACCACCTTCATCTCTTACCTGGTTGACTCCAAAGCTTCTCAACTTCTCTCCTGGCCCCTCGTCTTCTCCTTTCCAGATCATCTTTCACACTTCTTCCAAAGTGATCTTCTCGAAACACAAATCTAACCATATATCCCCAGTTAAATCCTCAGTTGCTTCTGGAGGCTTCGTCATGAAGTTCAAATTCCTTAGCATGGATTATAGTGTAGTTCTTAATAGTCATTTCTCTCCCTCGTCCAGCTGACTACCCTATTCCTGAATAAGAATGAATTCCTTAGTGTTGCTTGGAGACACTACAATTTTTCTAGCCACTGAGCCATGCACAGGCAGTTTTCTCTGCCTGGAGTAGCCCTCTACACCCTCCATCTAACCCCACTGGCCTTACCCTAATCTTGTGCGTGCTTCAGATCTCGGCTAACAATTGCACTTTTTCCAGGCAGCCTTCCTTGATCTCCAAAATTGAGTAGAGTGACATTCTTCTGGGCTCCCAAAATGTTCTATAACCATACACCATATTGTAATTGCCTATTCATTTTCTTGTCTCCACACTAAAATGTTAGCCTCTTGAGTGAAGGAACTTGATCCTAAACAGCATGTTAACTATTATGTCAAGCAAAATGCCTGACATATAGTGATTTTTAACAAATATTTTTCAAATGACAAAAAATATATAGCATATATATGTAAAGAAAGAAAGTACAGAGTTCACTCTAATTGTTTCCAATTCTGACTGAGTGCTGGTATTGTTTACTAGAATGAGGTAACCAAAACCTAGCCCCAGAAGCCAGCACTAAGTTAAAAATTTTGTAGCTATTTATCCTTGGCCTAACATGAGCTAAGTGTGCAGCATCTAAAGCTACCTTTTTTTCAAATGAGCCTCAGCAATATTAACCAATAATCACAAGATTTCCCGATGTCCCTTCAACAAAAAGTACTAACATGCTAGTCACACAACAGAGAGAGCCTCATTGTTTCTTCTCTCTTCCTCCTTCTTCTTAGGGTTCAACTCACCAGGTGCTCTGCCCTCACTGGCCAGTCTTTCTGTTTCTTCTCTCTGGTCCTACCATTTCCCTGGGCTTAATCTAACTCATTATCAGACACAGGTGTTGTTGACCATATAGCTAACTCAAACAGATTTAGCTTCCACATTCTTCTAAGTAGTCACAGATAATATGTCTTTTCTTGTACCGTTTTTGTTGTGTTAACCAATAGCAATAGCTTGATCTGGTTTCTAGTTAAATGTCCTCTGTAAAGTCACAAAACTAGTTTTCCCCTTTTACCTAGCTATAAATTTTCATGACGTTGGGGTATTTGGAGGTTTAAGAATTTGATTGCAGAAACCACTTGCAGATGAAAAGGATACTGAAATGGTTACTATGATAATGTGACTGCTCCCTGCACCTCATCTTTCTCTTTCATTACCAGTACAGGTGCAGCAAAGCAGTGGACATTTTGCAATTCTGCTGTGTAAACATTCTTAGATATTAGACAACATTGTGAAAGACCAAAGTGGTAATCAATCTCAGTAAATACTGTTTAGAATGGCTTTTATTTCACCAGCTCAAAAAGCAGAATGTGCCCTCTGTATGACTTTACATTTTAGCACGAAGATACATTTTTGAAACTAGATGCTTACTGTTACTGGAAATTAATAATTACTCTCCAATCACATATTGCCCATTGTATGTTTTCATTTTTTTTTAATGTGGTTTTTAATCATAGAAACGGGAATTTTTCAGCTCCTGCTGTCTGCAACAAAACTACATCATACTCAGTAGTTTGCAACCTAGTGAAAAATGTTAGGTAAAATAGAATCGAATTTATAGAAAAAATCTACCAATACTTTAAACAACCAGTCATGTAATAAAGTTGAATTGTTGAATTATAGTTTCTCTGTTTTTTCATAATGAACTAGTCAACTTATATGCAAAATATGTTAGGCTGAATTTCTCTGTGACTCTACATACATTTTATTCATCCTTGTATCACAGCTGACAGCTCTTTTCTGATAAATTTGGTTCTAAACAACTTAATCAAAATTCCATTTCCAAAGTTATGACATTTAGTATTGTTTCACTGTTTTATTTTCAGTAAGGCAGAAATTTTTCTATATAAAAGACTCCCTTGAAAATCACCCTAAGAGTTTTCTTTCGTATCACTAAGTCACATTAAGACTACTCTAAACAGAGTCACTGCTGGAACAGATCATTAACTGGAAGATAAAACCTTAGGATGCCCACCTCTGGCTCCTGGATATTGAATATTGCTTTGAATCTGAATAATTAACTCGATTCAGAAAAAAGCACAGTAATAACTATCACTTAACAACTAACATGCAGTGTCTGTTTCCATGGAGATACAGTCATTTGATTCTCTTGCCTAACAATCACCATTTTAAAATCTAATCTGAGCCTCTATGTCTTTGGGTGAATCAGTTTTAGGCGTTTATATGTATTGCAATTACTGTTGTATTTGGATTTGCTTCTCCAGAGTATTTTACATTTCTATTTACCAAGTTTTCTTATTTTTCCCCCCTCCCCTTTCCTATCTTCCATTAGATGGATAGACACTCCTTCTGCTATTTCTATACTTCTGGTGGTTACCACTAATTTATTGATAGCACACATCTGTTAACTTTCCCCTATCATTTTTAAGCCTATCCATAGCTAAATCATCCACTTTTTCAAAGTCAGCTACTAGGTCAGAGAGCAAATTTGTGTGAATTATAGAAAGGCAACTCTTCCTCAAAAAAAACTAAATCAGTGTGGGAGTTTTTCTAGAGCCCTGGCAGGCAGCAGCCTTACCTACCTATACACCCACATGTGCTCCCATCTCAGCAGCTCAGGCTTCACGGTGTGGTGACACATACAACTTCAGGCCTCACCCCCACCCCACCCTTTAGCAAGTAAGGCAGTGCTGTGAGATCCAGAGCTCAGGCCCTAATTATCTCCCTAAGATGTGTCTACAACGTGGAGGCTGCCTCCTTATAGGGGATGCCCTTATTCAGGAAGACCTCTATGGGGCAGTGCCACCTGAACAAGTCTAATACTTGGGCATAAACTTACCTCCTCTGGCCTTTCCATGACTTGCCTGGTCATCACACAAAGTACTTTAGTTCTAGATTGTTTGCGATACACTTTAGCTGCTTGTGGTCCTTTATTGTTTAAACAGTAAACCTTACCAAGTTAGTGACTCACCCTAGCTTCCTTATCTCAAAGTACCCTAGATCTATTTGTCTTCTTGCTTGAGGACTTTGTCCTAGAACAGGAGTTGGCAAATGTTTTCTGTAAAGGACCAGATAGTAAATATTTTAGGCTTGTGGACCATATAGTCTCTGTCACAACTACTCACCTCTGCCACCATAGCAGGAAAAAAGCCATAGATAATACATAAAGAAATGAGCAGAACTGTGCTCCAACAAAACGTTATTTACAAAAACATGCGGTGGACAGATTTTGCCCATGGCCCATAGTTTTCTGACTCTTCTTCTAGAGTGTTTTCAGAAAGGATCACTGTGTGATAAATCTTCTGAAGCATTTTACATGTGAGGGTTTTTTTCAAGCATTTAAATGATAATCAAGCTGGGATAAATTCTAGATTCAAATATCTTTTTATTCAACACTCTAAAAATAGTATTCCAGTATCCAACATTGCTATTGCACAATCTGATAACAATGAAAATCTTGTTAGATTGAGGGAATATGCTTTTAATCTCTGGGAGCTATTGGAATTTTTCTCTTAGACTCAGATTTTCTTACATTTCACCATAATATGCATGGGTGTAAGTTATAAATCATTTATCTATTCTGTTTCACACTGCATGAAATCTGTCAGTTCACTGCATGAATATCTTTTCTTAGTTTGAGGAGATCTTACTCATTATTTTTTCAGTTATTTCCTTCTCTCTATTTATTGTTTGTCTCACCATCTGAAACACTTCTTATTCAGATATTGATGCTACTATTATTGTCCATAATTCTTAATTTTTTGTTATATGGTCCATCTCTTTATCCCTTTCTGATACCTTTGGAAAAAGGTCCTGGACCTCATCTTCCAGCTCTCTAGTTTATCTTCCATTGTGTCCCTTCAGCTACTTAACCCCTTTATTGAGTTCTTTATTTAAGCTATCATATTTTTAAAATTGCGCATTTCCATTAGAATTGTATAAGTTACTGTTTTCTGCTTCCTATGTCCGATTTCCTCCCAGCATCAGTTGGGAATTACTTATACCTGTGAGTAACAGAAAATTTGATTAAGTAGAGGATTAAACAAATTAAGTTGTTTACTTTTCACAAATAGCAAGAAGTTTGGAAGTAAGTGGTTGCTAGCAGTTCAAAGTGTGAGGGTCAAGGTCTCTTCTTCCCATGATTTGTCCCTCTTGGCGGCTAGATGACGAATGCCCTCCAGTCTTCTTGTAGTGAGTACCAAGAAGAAGAGAGGACAAGAAGAAGGAAGAACAGACAAGCAATACCTTTATCAGGCAAACAAAGGCTTTCCCAGAGATCCTCAGCAGACTTTTTCTTATAGCTCACTATCTGCAATTGTGTCACATATGCAAGCCAAGCCACAAGGCTATCTTGATGGTAGGTTTTTGGCTTCCTGGACTCCTACAGTAGATTAAGGCAGGGCAAAAACTGGTTGGAGAGAATACAGAGTGAACCAACCTACAGTATCTGCCACAATCTTCATTTCTCTGAGACTTTGTTGGCTTATTTTAAATTCTCTGCTTGGTCCATGTGTTTGTTCATCTGTTACAGTTTTTTAACTTTGTGGTGTTTTTAAATAATGTTTTCAAACTTAAAATGTCCTAGTTTCTCCCCCACCCCCAGAAGGAAAGTGTGTTAGAGAGCTCAGTGGGTGATGGATTCCTCAGGGAGGAGTGGGAGCCCAGGCCTGTATTAATGGAGAGGAGGAAGAGAAGCCTCAAGATGGAAAACCCCTGGTGTTAAGAACTGTACTATTGTCCTGGCACTGTTCCTTTGCAGTGGCAGTCTCCCACAGTTAAAATCACATCACCCCATGAAGGAGAAGGTCGAGAGGAATGCTTGAAGGATGGCTGCACCCGCTGTTCCTCTCCACCGCAGCTGGGCTGGTGTTATCCCACTACCCACTGCTAATGCTGACCTGGCAGTTGGTAAGCAAGCTCAAGACAGGTCATATCGTGACAACTCTCTGGAATTGTTGAAAACCAGCAACCTTGCAACTGGGGAGAAAGGATGGGATAAGGTAAACTAAAAATCCACAAAGCTCACTGTTCTTACCAAGTTTCAGTTGAATAAATACTTGAATAAATGCTCTTCAAATTGTTGCAAATTGTTAGTTAATTTTCAGAGTCCTGAAAGACTTGATTTTTATAATTTTTGCCTGTGTTCTTCTTGCTTGTACAGAGGAATGGGTTTTTGGAGGTCTTGTCTCTATTTTTCTGGAAGCGCTTCTCACTCAGTACATCATTTTCAAATGTCTGTATATGTGACCACAGGCTCATTTAGAGCCAGTTCAAACAGACCCCATCTCTTATCAACAAAGGGAATAAGGATTGTCTTTCAGAAAAACTGCAAAGTCACGTAGCCAGAGCATGTGTAAAAGAAGAAATCGTGACCTGAAATGACCTCAGAACTAAAGATCCTCCTCCCCACAGAACCCAAGGACGGGTTCCTAACTGGAACTTAAAAGTCAGACTCTTATCAGAAGTGAGGGGTCCCTCATTCAGGAAGATCCGGTGTTAAAATTCCTTCCCCACCTCATCAAAAATGTTTAGAACCCCAATATAAATGTTTAGAACCTCATCACAAATGTTTAGAACCTTACCATAAATTCTTGAAGCCCACCAATCAAACCCTGTCCCACCAGTGTTTCCGCCTGCCAGTCTTTCTCCCTAACCTCTTAAATTTCACCTCAAATCCAGAACAGGGAGACAGATCTGAGGGCACACGCCCACCGTCGCCTTGCAGATCAATCTTGCAGAATAAAAGCTGATTTCTCCCCCAAAGGCTGCTGCCATAATTAATTGGCTTGTTTACGCACATCGGGCAGAGAACCCTAATTTTGTGCAGTAACATATATAAAAATAAATTTAGATGTTACAGATGAAGAAATAATATATTAAATTATTAGTAGTATACATATACTACTTTTCTTCATGTCAGATATTATTAGCTTCGTGATTTGAAAATAGTAAGACAAAATAAAATAATTTACCTATATTCAAGAGTAGACATAAAAGGAAAGCAAACAAGGGAAACTAGATGAATATGTACATAATCCAGAGTGTAACAGCTCTCTTTTGATTTTTATTTTCTTAGAACCTTCCCTTTGGTTTTACTAATATACAAGTGATTTCAGAAATTATTCAGATTTTATTCAAAATTACTACATCTTTGAGGCAAAAACAAATTTCATATTAAATTCTAAATACTTATAGAATATACTTGAAATGCATTTTTAAGAGCTCTTTACTTTCATCCTAAAAAGTATGAAGTTTTCCAAAATATTATTATTATTATTCTGCAGCCAAAAAAGGGGGTACTTTATTAACATTTATTATACTTTTCTGAGTTCAAATTTCATTAAAGTATTAAAATATTTTATACACTTAAAAGTGAGCAGATTAAAATACAGAAAAATCAGATGAATTTGCATTTTTTGTGTGTGTGGTGAGGAAGATTAGCCCTGAACTAATATCTGTTGCTAGTCCTCCTCTTTTGCTGAGGAAGATTGGCCCTGGGCTAACATCCATGCTCATTTTCCTCTACTTTATATGGGATGCCACCACAGTGTGGCTTGATGAGCTGTGCGTATCTGTGCACACCCAGGATCCGAACCTGTGAACCCCAGGCTGCTGAAGTGGAGCGCGCCAACTTAACCGCTACGCCACCGGGCCTGCCCCTGGAATTTGCATTTTTAATACACGAAACAGAAAAACCACAAAGCAAAGCCCTGATATGCAACAATTTTTTTAAAAGATAAGATGGAATAGTTGTTTAATCAGAAAGGGAAATCTCATTATAGGGAAGAGAAGAGGCATCAGTTTTAACTAGAAGGAACAGAATAATATAAATTAGTAAATTCGGGTGGACTATGCTAGACAGCCATAATTTGGAGTGGGAGAGAAAAACTATGAAGAGAACACCTGTAGAACTGTGAAACGGTTTGTATTCTTGTATTCTTTCAACACTGAGAGTGAGAAAAGATAAGAATACAGAAGGAAACTGACTAAATGTAGTTAAAGCTCTCAGTCAAGACTGTTGTGCAGACTCCAGTTCTAGTCGCTTAACAACAGGAAACCCCCACAATGGTATTATAATGAGAAAAGCCACAAGCAAATGTGGCAGCAGTAAGTAGATACCAAGTATTACACGGTCTAGGTAGCTCTCCCTTCATGGAAAATCCCCTAGTGGGGAGGAAGGGGAGGGATCTGTGCCCCAGGCATAGGATGACATTACAAAGAGAGAGAATGTGATTCTTATCTGTGTGATCTTGTATCCTCGTTTGCCCGGGATGGTTTAAGCTTATTGTCTTGGCTTAATGATTAATAGTTCCTCTTCTCTCTCAAATACGTGGCAGTTTGGACAATAAATCATATGGGCAAATATGCAGTCACTCTACTTTACATGTGACAACTTGAACCTCTCACCCAAAGAGGGAGATTTTTGGCCCTCTAGGTTCTCTCAAGGACTGTCATCGTGTAAGTCATATCATCACACATCCTCAATGTCATGTCTGGTCTCATCCAGACTGCTTGGAAGGAATTCCCAGATGCTCAGGAAGTGCAGCTGGGCTTGGAGCAGGGGTTAAGAATAATCAGGAAGCTCACTGCTGGACTTGCTCTCTCTTCCTAGACTTGCCCATGGCCCTGAAGAAAGGGCCACCCAGGGTAGAGAGCTGGGCAGGGAAGAGGAAGGAGGGGAAGCCCAAAGGATGTCAATGAACAAATTCTCTAAATATCCAATGTTTCACCTTTCCAAACTTCTGGAAGGCAAATAGGGACACGTTTCATTCTAAGACAGAATAATATTTTCAGGTTTCAGTATAAATGCAGATTAAATGCTAATTAAATGATTTCTTATTCCTGTTCACTTAGTTCTCCCAGGGAACCTGTTACTGAACTTCTTAATCTCAAGTTTGTGTGCCTGATGAGCAGCTAGCCAAACACTGAGACATCAGTGCTTGGAGATAGAGAAAGGCCCCATTGGAGTTGGCCAAGACGAGAAGGTGGGAGCATGAGTTCGCTCAAATCGGCCTTAACGGTAGCAAAATGCAGGGGGTATTATAGAGCTAAGGGGCTTGGCAGGAGGAGCTGCAGAGAAACAAAAGGTCACTCCCAATAAGCCCCAGTGCAATCTGACTTCTGGGCATCAAAGGCCGCTGAGCGCCGGCCATCGGGTGATTGCAACCTCCCACTCTGTGATCAATACCTCCCCGAACGCATTCTCTTTCTTCTGCAAAACAAGCTCACAAATCCTCGAGACCCCTGAGTCACCCCTCAAGTTAAACAGGAAAAACAGCAAATTGCTTATTGAATTATCTACAGTAACTGTCAGGTACCTGGCTTCAAACCCTTAAAATCCTTTTTTTCTTTCCTTGACCTACTGTTGAAAACCTGTCCACACACTCTCTCATAAGAACTTAGAGATAGGTATGTAATTTTCAATAAATCACTGGAAGTTGTACATGCTTACCTAGAAAATTGATATAACATCTCATCCCCGTCGGCCCTACTAGAGGCTTCTGTCAGTTACTTGGATCTGCTTTATGCTTCCTCCTTCCTTGGTGCTTGTCAGAGGGCAGCAAACAACGTGGTGGAGCGTGACAGTGCAGAACACCACTTCTGCTGCCAGCACACCCAGTAATGAGGAGGATCGACTGATGGGTCAACAAAATAGAGCCTTGTATTTGAAATCTAAGAAGCACCTTGGAAAGGTAGAAACTTGGAGAACTCAAGAGTCCTGTAAGATGAGCACAAGCACTTTTTCTTAAAAAACATACCACAGTATTATCAATTTTAACGAGAAAGTAATAAATATTAGCATTATTATAAATTTCCAAGTTTACGGTCATTCTACTTACAACGTGTGATAACTTGAGCCAGCCATGTAGTTATAGTTTTATGGATTGCACTAATCATTGCAGTTACTCCACAATGTAACTGCACACCAATAAGCACGATTTCTTTGAAAAGAAGGAATGTCATTCCAGTTCCCCCTTCAAAAGAAAGACTTCAGGAAAATGGTTAACCAAAGGATCCATATAATGAAGACCAATTGTTTCTTAAAGCACTGAATTGATTCTGACCAATTCGGAAAAGAAGCTACCATAGAAATTCAAAGCTCCCTGAAAGTGAAAATGCATGGAATGAATAAAGAAAAGATTTTAATAATTGAAAGAGCAAAGAAACATTCATTCCAATTCTAGCGCAAGGGAAAGAAGTTTTTCTTAATTTTTAGCACACTAATATTATAAAGATCAATATTTTCGTCGTTGTTTACACCATGTAAAATGTTCCGTTCTTAAGTTCTTTGAAATGGAGTTAGATTATCTTTTTTCTAAAATGGTTTCAAAGAAGAAAATAAATGAACCCAATGAATTAACACAATCTCTTCTGCACCTGGGAGTCTACTTATTTTTCACAAAACACTATTCAACTTTTACACTGCTCTTAGTAACACTGGATGCGACAGCTGCAAAGCAGTGTGTGTCTCCTACATGAGTAAAATGTAAACCCTGGAAGTTGGGATTTTAATAAATATCTGGTCTGATCTACTACTAAAGCCAAAAAAAAAAGTTGATAACAAATTTTAGAGCAAACTTGGAAAATCTGGGAGGATTAAATTATCTAACCAGTCAAGTTCTTTTTCTGTGTATCACTTTTATTCTCAAGTGTTTCTTTTCTAGAATCCCTTGGAGAAAGATAGGTTGAAGCAAAATCTAAATTCAGAATAAAATTTTCTCCATTAAAAGGCTAAACTAAAAAAGGGTCATGTTCAAGCTAAGGGGAGGTATTTAATCTCATTTAGCAAATGTCTGTAGTACACTTGTCACGTGTAAGACTCCAGGCAGGGCATCGGGAAGCATAAAAATATGTACGCTATGTTCCCCTGCTCCCTGGAAACCCCGTGTGAAAGAAATAAAGTCATCTCTAAAAACTCCATTGCATATGTAAAATGTTGACAAAATATTATGAGTATAAGAAAAGAAGAAATTTTCTTTTGAGAAGATCTAGACGAGATTCTTAGAAGTGGTGGTCTTCAAGGTGAATCTTAAAGGATAAGCCAAATTTCAGCAGTCAAATGTGAACCCTGACATTCAAATAAAACACAGTTCTGGTACACACAGGTTACCAAAAAGACTAAGACTAAGACATGCTGGTGTTTTTAAGCATAAGCTTCTAGAAGCAGGATTTTATCCTAATACCTAGTCCAATACTACACACAGAGATGAACTTTAGAAGTTACTTTGATGATAATCACTTTTAGTCATTTTGATCAAATAACTTCATTGGCTACTTTATGCTTTCCAGTAGTAGGTAGGAGGAAATGGAAAATACTTTAAAGCATGAATCCTAAGGATGAAGTAATCTGGTATAATGATTAAATCCATGGGATTTTGAGTTAAAACTGAGTTCAAATCCTTTCTATAACACCAGCTATTTGACCTTGGAAAGATGACTAAACATATTTTATGTCCCAATTATCCCTTCTAAGGAAAAAAAAGGGGGATAATATCTGCTTCATAGCCTTGTTGTAAGTATAAAGGGAGTAATACTTGCAATATTCTCACCCCTACTTTATAATTAAGGATTTGTTACATTTCTCCAAACACATATATTTGATTAATTTTTACCGAGTTACCTGTGCTTATGTTCTTATACTGATAATATCCACTATTTACCTTCCAGTTTTTGGTTTCTTAATATAAGGAAATTATACACATGACACTCTGCAGAAGGTAGTAGAGGGCATTCCTGGGAAACAGGTCGTGAAAAGGGGGAACCAATCAAGAGCTGCTTTTATAAGGAGTTCATTTGTGCCACCGAAGTGAAAATTAAATCCAAACCCTACACAGTGGGCAAAGAAGGCAGTGGTGCCGTTTAACCTAATGAGGAGGTGCAGGGAAGTTGTGGGGCTACCTGGCATCAATGACTTCATGGTCACCCCTAGAGGGTGATTTATAAAACTCCCACTCACAACCAGGCCTGAGCCTGTCTCCTTTCCCACTCCCGTACAATAGCCCTAGTCCGTCTCGCCTTAATCATAAACTCCTCAGGTCTTCTCCTTCCAGCCAGGCACCAGGGCCAGTCTTCCCAGCAAGGAGGACAGTCACGTGTGTGAGATTTTAACGGGGGATGAACCAAATTGAGATGAGATGTACTGGGCACCCACTGCTGAGATCCTTGAATGTTACAAACCCTCCTTGGTCAGCCAGTATCTCCCTCACTTTTTGTTTGCCCTTAGGTAGAGCTTTTGTGACAGTTGATTTGGTCCCCAAGGACATTTTGCATCTCTTTAATCTAGCTGAAAGGGGTTGAGAGACTGCAAGACCAGTGATGGATACCTCCAAATATAAACTTCTGTTTGGGAATAAAGGGAGCATTCACAAGTTTGCTTTTCTTGATATCTCCAGGTAACATTTTGAGTCCGAGTATTCATTGTGGAATGTAGATTATTGGGGTGATCGCGGGGGAGGTGTCATAGGTTGTTAGCTACTCTCCAAAATCCATAGTCTCCTCTTCTTCCAGGGCAGACAGACCAGATTTCCCTCCACCTTCCAGTTAGGCGAGGCCACTGAATGTGAATGCATATGATCCAAGCTTGGCCCGTAGAAAGCAAATCCAGCCTTCCTCCTCTCTTTTCTTGTGGCTCTTCGAAACAGAAATATCCTCAGGGAGAACTTGGAAGCCACTCCTTGAAGATGGAAAGGCCTCCATCAGCCTCAAGACTAAGGATGAGTGGAGGGCAGCATCTCTGACCTGTTGACCCTCTAAGGTCTATTACATGAGTCAGAAATATTCTCTTATTGTGCTTAAGCCATGATTCATCTGGGAGTGTATTTGTTACAGCAGTTAGCCCACCCTGAGCATAGAGAAGGACTAAACTAGGAAAGAACAGGGAAGTGTACTGCAGTGTGAAGGAGCTTCACCTGGATAAAGGGTTTCTGGCTTTGTTTTTTTTTTTTTAACTCCTTTACATTAGGCTTACAGCAACACATACTCATTCTCATAATGTAGGAACACATGCTAAGGTCAATAAAATATCCTAAGATTCTAGCAGCCAAACTTGTTTCTTAGTTTACCAAGTTAGCACAGAAACTCATCAAGGCCACAGTAATTGAGAAGCAACTCTAGTACTGTTAACAACTTGTTTACTTGCTTCTATTAAGACTTCAGATGGGTTACAAAAGGGATATGATCTCGTAAAATTTAATACTACATTTCTGGACATACCAAAATCAAACAAACAATAACAACAACCACAGCTCTGGTGTAGGGGGTGTTACAAGTCACCACACTATCAAGTGACATATCTCAGCACCTAATTTGCGTCCAACTCTACCAGAAATTGGGGAGAAACAAAGGGCTCACAACATGAGTTTATAACTTTTGCCTTCACAGAACTTATAATTTAGTTGAAGAGGCAAGATTCTCCTACATGAAATAGTACAAAAAGTGGTTAAGTACGTAAGCATCAGATTCCACGCTCACACTTGAGATGCCTGTCGTATGTCCAGGTTGTCCCCTGTGCCACTGACTGACACGGCTATAGGTCAGAGCTTCAAAGACCCCTCCTTGGGTTCGATTAATTTGCTAGAGCAGCTCACAGAACTCAGAGAAACATTTTACTTAGTGGATCACCAATTTATTATAAAAGGATATAACTCAGGAACAGCCAGATGGAAGAGATGCGTAGGGCAAGGTATGGGGAAGGGGCTAGGAGCTTCCATACCCTCCAGGTCCTCACCACCCTCCTAAGATCTCCAGGCTTTCACCAACTCGGAAGCTCTCCGAACCCTCTCCTCTTGGGTTTTTATGGAGGCTTCATTACATAGGCACGATTGATTAAATCATTGACCATTGGTGATTGAGCCGACCTCAGCCCATGTCCCCTCCCCAGAAATCAGGAGATGGGAGGAAAGTTCCACCCCCTCAATTCATGATTGGTTCCCCTGGCAACCAGCCCTCATCCCTAGGTGCTTTCCAAAAGTCACCTCATCAACATAAACCCAGCTGTGGAGGAAAGAGGATTGTTATGAATAACAAGACACCAATTTCATCTTTATGACTCTGAAGAGTTTTTAGAAACTGAGGAGAGGAGACCAAATATTATGACAAAAAATGTTCCCATTGCTCTTATCGCTCAGGAAATTCCAAGGGTTTTGGGAGCTGTAAGCCAGGAACTGTGGACCAAATATACATGAGAAATATGTTTTGGTCACCTGAATGACCAAATATATGTTTCTTATCAATCACAATATCACAGTACCATGTGGGTTACTCAGAGGCTAAATGGTGTGGGAATTCAAGAAAGATATATATGTGGGATATATATGTGGATATATATACATAGGCTAACTTCAGAAAGTTTTCATGGAGGAAAAACTGTGCTGCAGAAAAAGAATTTGAGGTTTTGATGAGGACAGATAAGGAGGACAGTATAGAGAGAAGGTGGATCCATGTATAACACTTTAGCCTGGGTTCCCAACAGCACCATCAGGATTTCTTCCAAGTTCCAGAGAAACGGATACCCAAGTCCTTCATTCTCTTCCAGTATATCTCTGGGCTATGCCTTAGCAGAAGGGAAAAAGTTGCACAAATAAGAGTTCAGGAATCTGGTCCCATTTTAATTATTTACTATTTGTATGACCTTGAGCAACTCCTCCTGTACATTTTAGTGTTCTCCTCTGTGATACTGGGATAGTAAGGCCAAGGTTGCTGTCTTCAGGATCAAATGATCAATGAACATAACATCACTTGGAAATGTTGGAAGAGCTATACACACGTAAGTCATTATTATTGCCATCCCCACTCTCTCCTGCTATTTGCACAAGCAGAGGAGGGAACTGCAGCATAGATGACTTCTGTTGTCTTCAGAATCACACAGCTGTGTATGCAAGATAAGCCTTCTTTGACCCTTACCTAGATTTGGGGTTACACAGTGGGCACGGAGTACCAGCTATGGGTACGCAGTTCACTTTTACAGACAAATGCCTGTAAAATGCCCCCTTTGGGGGCAATTTGAAGACTTCCCTGGATGAACACATACCTCTTCACTAATTGGTTGTACCTCCTGTTTCCACGGCAACTCTAGATCCATTCCATACTCACCCACTTTCTGTTTCCATTCACTGTAACATCTCTTTAACAGCAAGAGACTGAAAGTTTAATAAAGCAGAAACATTTTAATAGACAGAGGTATAATTTAGAAGCTTTTGGCATTTTTGGAATCCCCAGAGTTCTCTATATGTTGCCATAGACTCATAGTTCTTTCCTAGAAGGGGAATGGAGGAAAGCAGACACTTTTTATAAAATTCCTTATAAGAATATTGAGAAAATATTGCCCCACAAATCCTCTGCCAAATTTATGAACAAAGATCTCTAATCAACATTTAGTTCACCTTATTCTCCTAGAGGAGAAAGTGTATGAGTTCTCATTTGCCATACACTCATCTTCATGACTATCTCACACACCTAGAATGATCCAACCAACTATGGGAGGCTGGAGCATTTATGCAGTAGTCCCCACCCCCACCTCCACTGGCCGAATGTTGTCCCTGGCATGTTAACTCTCCCTCTCTTCCTGGCTGCTCTTGTGCACAACGTAAGGGGCTCCTGGAACGTCAGAGAACACCTTGGGAAAAGCACGGAAAGACTCATAACTGGGCTCCAGGTGAGGTCGACTGTGCTGAGTTGAGACTGAACTATCAGAAAACTGCCCACCACACCTGCTGCTGAAATCAGAGCTGGACCTAGAGGTCACAGTGCAGGCACCAGGGGAGTCAGCTCACCCTAATTCTAGGATATTTTACAACTTGCGAAAATAACCATTGGCTGAGCCTCGTGACTTGCACACTCACATCAACATGAACGTGACAGTAAGTATAGTTACAGAGCAGCCCTATCACAATTCGCACAATGGACTCAGCAGAGCGTCTCTGGAGCTGCGATCACAGTCTGAGTGTGGGCTCCAGGGCTGGATGGCCTAGCTCTACTCCTAGTTTCATCACTAGACAGTCTGCAAGCATGAGTCACTTAAACTCCATGTGTTTCAGTTTCGTCACCTGTAAAATGGACATAATAGAATCTACCTCACAGTTCGATGTGGGGTTAAATGAAATAATACATGAAAAGCACTTAGGAGAGTGACTGGATATAGTAAGTACTCAAAGAGGTGGATAGAATTTTACCAAATAGTTTGCAACTACCAACATATCAGTTTCCATCTCCCATAGCAGGAAGTGGTGCATTAAAAGCACTCCATGTTCTCCCACTCATGATTATAATATGCTAACCAAAAGCTTAGGACAAAATAACTACAGGTCCAGAAACCAAACACCATGGCGACAGGAAAGGTCAGCACCCCAAACCCAACATTCTCTTGGCACTTTGTCTCAGAATAATGAAAGAGCTTCATGACATTCCTATCTCTCGCAAACTAAAGCTGAAGGGAAAGATTTCAAAGGCTTGTATTTCCACTTGGTAAAAATCCTTCACTCCAATGGAATAATGGCTGTATAGAGAGGGGAAAACAACCCACACAGGAGCTGAACAGCTCTGGTCTCCATGGTATTAGTGTGTCATATTCTGACACCTTTAATCACCTGATTCCCTCAGGGTAAAGAAAGGAGCAAAGAGACAAAAACCCCAAGACAAAAATGCATAGCCATTTGCAAAGTGGAAGGTGATAAGCCAGCAAACACAGTCAGGAGGTGATTCTAACCACCTGTGACATTTCCTTAGAATTATTTCTTCAGTAAGAGTGCTAGGTTAATATTGATCAAGCAAGGCTTAGTTGAATTTACTCATTCCCCCACCCCCACTCCCTCCTTGTAAGCCACAGCACATAAGGAAGATGGCACCCTGGGGACAGGGGACAGTTTGCAGCCAAGCCACAAATAGTAGCAAGATAATTGATCTCCACAGGAGTGAAGTTTATGCTACTTTTCTTCTTACCATAAGCCTTTGCTCAATTTCTAGGAAAGCTATTGAACATCTCTTGAATGATCAGAGCAGCACATCTCAAAGCTAGGTCCAGGGAGCTCCTGGCATCATGTTCCCTGGGGGCATTGTCAAAGCGCAGATAGAGCCCATCAGAGATTCCAGCAAAGTGAGCCTGGAGTGGAGCCGAGGACGAGGACACTGCACGGAACAAGCACCTCTGGGGGGTGTGTATGCACCCTGCAGTTTGAAGCCACTCATTTAGCTTGGGAGTTACTCAAAAATCTAACTTTAGCTAACTTTCCTCCACTCTGCTATTTGTGCTGGCATGCAAAAGATCATTTATAAATGTGACAGATTCCACTTTTCTACAGATGACCTACAGACATAATCCATTTTTGAAACAAAAAACATAGGGAAGCATTCAAAACCATTGAAGTAAAAGGGAACAAAAATCTATTTTGGAAAGATAGCTGTAAATTAACACTAAAAAGTGAAACCTTTGGCTTGACTAATTTTATTTAATTCTCTATATTGCCTCACCAGTTATAATAATGTCCATCTAATTAGTGTAAAAAATATGTTTTAATTCCTATAAGATGGAATTGTTATGTTAAAAGACAGAACCTAGGGGCTGGCCCGGTGGCGCAAGCGGTTAAGTGCGCACGCTCCGCTGCGGGGGCCTGGGGTTCGCCGGTTCAGATCCCAGGCGCGCACCGACGCACTGCTTGGCAAGCCATGCTGTGGCGGCGTCCCATATAAAGTGGAGGAAGATGGGCACGGATGTTAGCCCGGGGCCAGTCTTCCTCAGCAAAAAAAGAGGAGGATTGGTAGATGTTAGCATACGGCTGATCTCCTCACAAAAATAAAGACAGAACCTAACGCTATAAATCACTAATTTATTTCATACTTCCAGAAAAACATGTACAAGTTACATTTAGCCGCCCATTCAATCTTATCCATACGTTCACATATTCAGATGTTTGCTACGTACCTACTGATTGGAAGGTAGTGCTCTGTGTGCTGGAGTTATGAAGTCAAACCCCTGCCATCACAGAGTTCACATCCTAGAGGGAAGACAGACAATAAACAAGTCAAATAGCTACCAGGTCAGATGGTGAAAAGTGCTACAGAGAAATACAAAGCAAGAAAGGAAGTGGTTGCAGTTTTTAATAATTGGTATGAGAAGACCTTAAAAAAAAAAGATGACATTTGAGTAAAAACCTGAACATGATGAGGGAGCAAGTCTTACAAATACTGGGGGACAAAAAGTTCAAGGCAGAGGAAGCATCAAGGTCAAAAGCCCTGAGGCAGAAGCATCCTTGGCCTGTCAGAGGAATATCCCCGAGGCCACTGCAACTGGAAGGGAGTGATGAGGGACAGAGTAGGAGAAGATGAGGTGAGACATAATAATTCTAGCACAGGAGGCACATACCAGGACCTTTGACTTTTATTCCACATGAGACCAAAAGAAGCCATGGGAATGTTTTGAAGAGAGAAATTTCATGAACTGATTTATGTTTAAAAGGATCGTTCTGGCATCTGTACTGAGAATAAACTACAGGAGAGACAAGGACAGAAAAAGGGAGACCAGGTAGAAGGTGTGCCAGTACTTCCAGGGTGAAACAATGTTGGATAAGACTAGACTGGCAGTCATGGGGGGAGTGAGAAATGAGAAGATTCTGGAAAAAAATTTAAAGGCAGGGCCAAAGGATTTATGGAAGAATCAGATGTGGGATCAAGAAAGGGAAGAGTCATGGTTTTTTTATCTGAGAAATTGGAAAGATAGAGCTGCCTTTTACTGGATGTGGAAGACTGGGAGAAGCAGGTTTTCGGACAAGTCAAGGTTAAATCATCATTAGACATCCAGGTAGCAATGTCAAGTAGACGGTTGGATCTACGAATCTGAAGTTCAGGAGAGATATCTGGGCTGGAGGTATAAATTTGTGAATCACCAGCCTGGATGATAGCCCTAGGGAGTGAGTGTAAAAAGAAAAGAGAAGTTCAATGTTGGAATACTGGGGCACATCAACATTTAAAGACCAAAGAGATGAGAGGAACCATCAAAGGGCCTGAGAAGGAGGGCCAGTAAGATACAAGGAAAAGACAAAAGAGTAGAATGTCCTAGAAGCCAAGTGACGAACACATTTCAAAGATGTGGGGTGATCAAGGGTGTCTAAGGCCTGGGACACGAGGACTGCAACTTGACCAGTAGATGTAGCAACAGGGAAGGGATGACGATCTTCACTAGAGGAGTTAGATGTACTTGTGGGGTCAAAATCCTGATTTCATTAAATTCAAGAGAGAATAGGAGAAGAATGATTGGAGAGAACCAGTATAAAGAATTCATTTCAAGACCTTAGTACTAAAGAGGAGGTGAGAAATGGAGTGATAATGGAGAGAAAGAAGAGGTCAAGAGAAGTAATTTTTTCTTTTTCTTTCTTTCTTGCCTTTTTTTCCTTTCCTTTCATTTTTTAAAAAATATGAGAATTGAAAGAATATTTGCAGTTAAAGAGAATATTCAAGTAGAAAGCGCCAATTTGATTACAAAGGACAGAAGGAAAAATTGCTGAGCAATGTCCTTAAATAGACAAGAAGGGACGAGACATAGTGGGCAAGTGGAAGTATTAGAATTTTTTTCTTTAGCAGCAAATGTTCATCTACAATATCAGGAGAGAAAGCAGATGCAAATAGCTGTGTAGAAGTGGTCGTGGCAGCTTATGGGAGTCCTCTGCTGTTTGCTTTGTTTCTCAGTGAAACAGGGAACAAGCTCCTCTATAAGAAGGGGGAACTGAAAGGGTTTTGGAGATTTGAGAAGAGATGAGGGTGAGAACCAAGTCATGGTCTAGGATACCGGGAAGGGAATAGACTTGGGAAATGTGATGGGACTGACAACAGCACAAGGGGTCAGCTTGATGAATGTAAGGTGAGGCTAGTTAGCATTATGGCCTAAATGTCTAGGGAAAATATACGTTTAAGAGTCAAATAAAAAATCTGAATTAACCATCATAACAAGTTTTCCAATTCACTTAAGAAATTTCTCTTTTTAACCTTGTCCAATATCAGTTTGAGTATTTTTCATTCTCCCTTAGAAGTGCCAAGTCATGTTTGTTACCCTTCTCTGCTAGATATGAATTTTGGAGAATTAGTTGCTGAATACATTGTTTTTTCACTTTATAAGAAAGTGACACGTTTTTTAAATATCTCACTCATTCCAACTCCTGTCCTTTACTCTATGGCGTAAAAATCTCTATGGCATGATTTAGCCTGACATGCTCTCTAAGTTTATTCCTACCAATACTATGCTAAATCCTACTCAAAGGAAATCATTCTCAATCTTGAGCTTTTGAGGTCTCAGATATTTAAACCAAAGGATGATACAAAATTTCTCAAAGCAGAAATAAGTTTAGCTCAAAACCATATGGCATATTGCATATAATTTACTAATGGCAAGAGAGAGAATACTCGATTAACCAAAAAAAGATATTACAGCTCAAAAAATCAAGATATTTTATGTGAGTCACAGGATTCCTACAGTCAGTTCTGCCTCTGAGTTCTTCACAAATTATGAGTTTTCATCTGTTGTTATTAATTAACACTCTGCTCCTCATCTTGCTGCATTTCCCATTCATCCATTGGTTTCTGGGCAGTGAGTCAAGTAAGCTGTGTGAAAGAGGTATAGCTGGCATTTAGGACAAAAGAGATGGAGACTTACAGCTGCATTGTGATTCCATAGACGCCACCTGCCATCACCAGGAACAGCTGATTCTCCCTCATCTTTTCCATAATTACATATCAGATGCCTGTTACCACTTTTTTGAAACTTCAGAGAACTTTAAAGCTGGTAAGAGAAGGGTGGGACCTTCTATCAATGTCCTCTTTATGGGATGTGGATGTAAATTTTTTTATTTTAAGATGTCTATAAGTTTATATTCAAGTGAATATGCCTGTTTCTAGAGTATTTCGGTCACATGCGTGAGGTGTTTGATGATGAGTATTTGTTGTTAGAGCCCTAGTTACAGCATGGCCCTTTGGAACAGTAGAGTTCACCTCACCACTCTGCTAATATGATGCCACTTCAGGGACTGCCTGTGGCCCTTTTGTCAGTCCTTTGATTGACTGACTAATTGATTAAAAGACTGGTCTATGCGCTGCAATGGTAAATAAATATTTCCAAGCATATACTAGTTTCATAAGAAATATTATTTCATATTTGCCTTTTAAAACTCAGCAATTACCACATCATTGAATTTATACTTCTCCTCTACTATGGGAGCTCTGTGTCATTTTGACTTAAGCTTTACATTCATAAATCTTTCCTTCTGATGATGCATTCAAATAGAAAGTAGTTTAGATGAGGGAGAGAAGAGTAGACTCCAGAGTCAGATTATCCAAGTTCAGTCCTGATTCTAGTGCTGGGTACCTGTGTGATCTCGGGAAATTGACTTAAACTCTGTGAGCCTTATCTGTAATAAGGAATAATAATGGCACATACATTATAATGTCATGATGACGATTAAACACACTAATTCACGCAACACACTTAGCACACAATGCCTGGCAAATAGGAAGAAATAAATAAGGTTAGTTTTTACTAAATTTATAACGTATTATAAATGTACTTTACCCAGGCTGCGTGGTACATGGGAAGTATTTGGAGTGGGTTGATTCTCAGTTTTTCCACTTATAAGTTATTTAACCTGAAACTCAGTTTCTCAGTTGTTAAAATGGGATAATTCTTACCTCAAATAGGGGTTCATACAGGCCTCCTAATACAGTCCCTGACACTTAGTAGTATTCATTAAAAGGTGGCATTAAATACTGTCTATATTAGATGGCTAGGCCTGCTGTATCAAAATACACAGGCTTGGCGGCTTAAACAACAGAAATTGTTTTTCTCACAGTTCTGGAGGCTGGAATTCCAAGATCAAGGTGTCAGCAGGGTTGGTTTCTTCTGAGGCCTCTCTCCCTGGCTTGCAGATGGCTGTCTTGCCATTGTGTCCTCACATGATTTTTCCTCTGTGTACACGGATTCCTGGTATCTTTCTTTGCGTTCTAATCTCTTCTTATAACGACACCAGTCAAATTGGATTAGGGCCCAACCTAATGGCCTCATTTTAACTTGATCACCTCACTCCAAATATAGTCATATTCTGAGGTACTGGGGGTTACGGGTCCAATATATAAATTAGGGGGGGATACAATTCAGCCCATAACACTGTCCTTCAGTGTTGTCATGCCTTTTCATCTTGGATAATCCAACTACCTTGAAAGACACGTCTAAAGAAGCAGGAATTTCAATGTTCCAGTTACCATAGCCTAAAGAAATAGAGAAGTTGGTGGATAAGATCTTCCTTTTCCCAGCAACAAACTGTGAACTTTTCTTTCTCTTCCCCTGGTTCATTTCTTAGGTCCTGAAACTTAGGTAGTGATTCTAAAAATACATCCACCTTTATCAAATATTGTTACAATAAAACTTCATATATCAAGAGTCATTTATTTTTTAAAAAATATTTTATTTGTTATCTATGAACGAGTTTGATATGCAAATTAATAACATGAAGAAGAATCAGAATACTGTGAGGTGAGAAGAATTTTTAACAGATACTAGAGAAAAAAACTTTTCGACCAGAATTCATAATATTAACCTGCCAAAAACTACTTTGGCAAATACCATGGCTTGACTACCCCACTGTCATTCACTCTACTTTGTGCTAACAGAAACCAAATTGTGTCCATCTTTCTTCAAGAAGCCATGAGCCACAGGGAAGCTGAACTCTCCAGACCTCGGGGATGAATCAGGATTGGCCTAAAAGCCAAACACAGTAACTCCACTCCCCTTTGCAGTGACCAGCCCAGGTGTAGGCCTGCATGCATGAAGGGGAGTCTGCAAAGAGCTCTGAAAAAAGGAATACGGGGAAGGGGCACTTTCTTTCAAATACTGTTAATGACAATACAATCCTTGGAGTTTCTGCAGCCATCTTGTCCTCCAGAATAAATTCCTTTCTTTTTCCCCTCTGAGACTGTGCACAATGTAGGAGGACAAAGTCTCTGATATCAGAGACTAATTGTTCCCATACAAAAATTAATTGAAAAGAATTGCTGAAAGACAAACATTCTGGATTACTTGGACACTCAGCTACATGAATGTCATGAACAAATTACTAGAGAAAATTTATAATTCCAGACCAGGATTCTTGAAGAGTTGATAAAGGAAATGTTTGCAGAGTGCCCATAGTGCCACTGGGGTCCCACAAGTGGGAAAACACCTTGGTGCAACTGTAAGAAGAGGTTGCGGCAGCCCTGAGCCCATGCACAAACACATTCCTGGCCGGCAGGAGCACCCACCATGCTGCTGCAGTCTGAATGAGTGGCCCTGGCTCAGACCCCATGCAGAAGCCCAGCCCACCAAGCACATTGTCAGCACAATTGAAAGAAGAGGCAGTGGCAGATCTGCGTACAAGCACACGTGCATGCTTTGCAGGCCAGCAGGATCACCCACAGTGCCATGGTGGCCCCACGAGTGGGAACGTACCTCGGTGAGCCTATAAGAAGAGGCAACTACAGCGCTGAGCCCATGCATGAATGCTTTCCTGGCCAGCAAGAGCACCCACTATACCCACACCACTTCCAGCAGATGGCGTGGGATCAGAAACACAGCTCCTGCTTCCCTCCAGCAGTAGCAGGTGGAATCTGTGACCTGATACAACTGCAAATGCACCAGCAAAGGATTAGTTCATCAACCACCATGAGAAACTAGAGTAACAATTCAGAGCAGAAGGAAAATGACAACTCTCCAGAAACCAATCCTGAAGTCACAGAAGTTTACAATCTAAATGACAGAGAATTCAAACTAGCTGTCATAAAGAAACTCAATGAGTGACAAGAAAACTCAAAAAGACAGTTCAATGAGCTCAGGAATAAAATTAATGAGGAGACTTCACCAAAGAGATTGAAACTATAAAAAAAGAAAGCAGAAATTCTGGATAAGAAGAAAGCAATTAATGAGATAAAAAATAATCTACTATCCTTAAAAAATAGATCTGATGTTATGGAGGAAAGAACTAGTGATTTAGAGGATAGAAATGTAGAAATGCTTCAGGTGGAGGAGGAAAGAGAACTAAGATTTAATGAAAATGAAGGAATTCTTCAAGAAATATCCAACTCAATTAGGAAAAGCAACATAAGGATTAAAGGTATTCAAGAAGGAGAAGGAAGAAGAAAGGAGCAGAGAGCTTGTTCAAAGAAATAATAGCTGAGAACTTCCCAAACCTGGGGAAGGAACCAGACTTACAAATACATGAAGCTAATAGAACTCCTAATTACATCAATGCAGAAATACCTTCTCCAAGGCATATAATATTAAAACTGGCAAAAGTCAATGACAAAGAAAAAATATTAAGGGCAGCAAGGCAGCAAAATATAATCTACAAAGGAACCCCTATCAGGCTTTCAGTGGATTTCTCAGCAGAAACCTTACAGGCTAGGAGAGAATGGAATGATATATTCCAAATACAGAAAGACAAAAACTTTCCACCAAGAATACTCTATCCAGCAAAACTATCCTTCAGATATGATGGAGAAATAAAAACTTTCCAGATAAAGAAAAGCTGAGGGAGTTCATCACCACTAGAACTCCCCTACAAGAAATGATCAAGGATGCCCTCATACCTGAAACAAAAAGGCAAAGGTCTACAAAGCTTTGAGCAAGGAGCAAATAGACAGACAAAATCAGAAAACTGCAGCTCTGTCAGAACTGGGTAGCAAATACTTAATTATAACTTAAAAAGTAAAGGGAAAGAAAGCATCAAAAGTAACCATAAGCACTGCAACTTAGTCACAAACTCACAACACAAAACAGAACACTTTTTGACAACAATAACTCAGGAGAAGAGGAAAGGGATGGAACCTGCTTAGGCTAATGGAGACAAGAGGCTGTCATAAAATGGACTATTCCATCTACAAGATCTCTTATACAAACCTCACAGTAACCACTACACAAAAAATCAGAGCAGAGCCACAATTCATAAATAAAGAGAAAACTGAGAAAATCGCCACAGAAAACCACCAAACTGAAATGGCAGTCAGAAATACAAGGAAAGAGAAACAAGGGAAATACAGAACAACCAGAAAACATGGGGTAAAATGGCAGTATTAAGTCCTTATATATCAATAATGACTCTAAATGTAAATGGATTGAATTCTCCAATGAAAAGACACAGAGTGTCTTGATGGGTTAAAAAACAAGACCCAACAATATGTTGCCTCCAGGAAACACATCTCAGCTCTAAAGACAAACATAGGCTCAGAATAAAGGGATAGAAGACAATACTCCAAGCTAATGGCAAACAAAAGAAAGCAGGTGTTGCCATACTTATATCAGACAAAGAAGACTTCAAGATATAAAATACGATGAGAGACAGAGATGCAGTATATAATGATAAAAGGGACTTTCCACCAAGAGGATATAACACTTATGAATATATATGCACCTAACACAGGAGCACCAAAGTATATAAAGCAACTTTCAACAGACCTAAAGGGAGAAATTAACAGCAACACAGTAATGGTAGGGGACCTCAACACCCCACTTACATCAGTGGATAGATCATCCAGACAGAAAGTCAACAAGGAAATATTGTATTTAAATGAAACACTTGATCAGATGGACTCAATAGACATAGAGAGAGCATTCCATTCAAAAACAACAGAATACACATTCTTCTCAAGTATACATGGAACATTCTCAAAAATAGACCATATGTTGGGAAACAAGGCAAGCCTCAATAAATTTAAGAAGATTGAAATCATATCAAGCATCTTTTCTGACCACAATGCTATGAAATTAGAAATCAACTACAACAAAAAGACTGGGAAAGTCACAAATACGTGGAGACTAAACAACATGCTACAGAACACCCATTGGATCAATGAAGAAATCAAAGGAGAAATTAAAAAATACCCAGAGACAGGGAGTGACATCAGCATCATGTTGGAGTGAGCACTTCCCTTAGTCTCTCCCGTCTCAACAAACAGGATATTCATAAACCAACAGAGGATATTCACACAACACAATAGATGTCTGAGAGATCCACACAGCCATACTTCTGAAGATGGGGGTGCTGGACCCCCCAGGAGGCAGTGGAAGGAGGTAAGCAGATCTCCTCTCCCATCCAACCAGGAGCGATCTAGGGCACAGGACCTTGCATGGTGGGCAGGGCGTGAATCTAGGAGGAGAAGGGGGAAAATGCAACTCTCTGCAGAAACACTCTCACTCTCAGAGATGCCTTGCAGCCTGTGGCAATGCTGCACACCAAGGCAGCTAAGGAATTGCCTGGACATCCACACCAAGCTGAGCAGCCCAGGTGGGCAGACAGTGAGTCAGACCAGGAGCACACAGGATCATGCACATGAAAAAAAGTGCCCTACCCAGCACTCCCGCCTGGTGCACCAGCTCAGCCGATTGGCCAGAGCAGGGGATCCCTACGTGCACCTACATGTTTATAGCAGCAGCAGCCAGCAGGCAAATGCAGAGGGGCCCTGTTGGCACAGCTTCCAAAGGTCAGGCACATCTGCCAGGGGTCACAGCAGGCTCAGGAAACACAGCTTCTGCCACGCCCCTGATAATACCACTATGCGATGGCAAAATTCCACCCCATCAAATAGCATTAAAAGGTGTATTAGTGCTCCAGACCAGAAGGAAAATGATAAGTACTCAGAAATCAACCCTGAAGTCACAGAAATTTATAACCTAAATGACAGAGATTCAAAATAGCTATCATAAAGAAACTCAACATGTTACAAGAAAATTCAAAAGGACAGTTCAATGGTCTCAGGAATAAAATTAACAAACAGAGGGAATTCTTCACAAAAGAGATTGAAACTATATTAAAAAAACTGCAATCAGCAATGTTGAAGATGAAAAACACAATGAATGATATAAAAAAAATCTGGAATCCTTAAAAAACAAAGCTGATATGGAGTACAGAATTAGCAATTTAGGGGACAGAAATATAGAAACGCTGAAGATGGAGGAGGAAAGAGAACTAACACTAAAAAAAGATGAAGAAATTCTCTAAGAAATGTCTGACTCAATTAGGAAAAGCAACATAAGAATTACAGGTATTCCAGAGAGAGAAGAGTGGGAGAATGGAGCAGAGAGCTGTTCAAAGAAATAATAGCTGAGAACTTCCCAAACCTGGAGAAGGAACTAGAATTACAGGTAAATGAAGCTAATAGAACTCCTAATTACATCAATGTAAAAAACACCTTCTCTAAGGCATATATTAGTAAAACTGGCAAAAGTGAATGACAAAAAAAAAATATTAAGGGCAATAAAGCAGAAGAAAATAACCTAGGAAGGAACCCCTATCAGGTTTTCAGCAGATTTCTCAGTGGACACCTTAGAGGCTAGGAGAGAGTGGAATGACATATGCAAAATTCTGAAACACAAAAACTTCCAGCCAAAAATACTCTATCCAGTGAAACTATCCTTCAGATACAAGGGAGAAATAAAAACTTTCCCTGATAAACAAAAGCTGAGGGAGCTTATTGCCACAAGAGCCCCCCACGTGCACACACACACACACACACACAAGATTTGATCAAGAAGGCCTTCATACCTGAAAAAAAGAAAGGGTTTACAAAGCCTTGAGCAAGGAGATAAATAGACAGACAAAATCAGAAAATTGCAGCTCTCTATCAGAACAGGTTAGCAAAGACTTAATTATAATATTAAACATAAAGAGAAGGAAAGCATCAAAAATAACTATAATCACTTCATTTTAATCACAAATTCACAACACAATATGGAATAAGTTGTGACAACAATAACTTAGATGGAGAAGAGGAAAGAGATGGAAACTGCTTAGACTAAGGAAATAAGAGGATATCAGAAAATGGACAATCTCATCTATGAGGTCTTTTATACAAACCTCACAGAAACCACTAAACAAAAAATCAGAACAGAGACACAAATGATAAATAATGAGAAAACCATCATAGAGAAACACCAAACTGAATTACAGTCAGATATACACAGGATGAGAAAAAAGAGAAATACAGGACAACCAGAAAACAAGCGATAAAATGGCAGTAGTAAGCCCTCATGTATCAATAATCACTCTAAATGTAAATGGATTGAATTCTCCAATCAAAAAAGACACAGAGTGGCTGGATGCATTAAAAAACAAGACTCAACAATATGCTGTCTCCAGGAAACACCTCTCAGTTCTAAACACAAACATGGGCTCAGAGTGAAGAGATGGAAGACAATACTCCAAGCTAATGGCCAACAAAAGGAAGCAGGTGTCACCATACTTATATCAAAGTAGACTTCAACATAAAAAAGGCGATGAGAGACAAAGAGGGGCATTATGTAATGATAAAAGGAACACTCCACCAAGAGGACATAACACTTATAAATATATATGCACATAACACGGGAGCACCAGAGTACATAAAGCAACTATTAACACACCAAAAGAGAGAAATTAACAGCAACACAATAATAGTAGGGGACCTCAACACCCCACTTACATCAGTGGATAGATCATCCAGACAGAAAGTCAACAAAGAAATAGTGGAATTAAATGAAAAACTAGACCAGATGGACTTAACAGATATATATATACGTAGAACATTCCACGCCAAATCAGCAGAACACACATTCTTCTCAAGTGCGCATGGAACATTCTCAAAGATAGACCATATGTTGGGAAAAAAGGCAGGCCTCAATAAATTTAAGAAGATTGAAATCATATCAAGCATCTTTTCCAACCATAATGCTATGAAACTAGAAATAAACTATAAGAAAAAAGCTGGGAAAGTGACAAATGTGTGGACACTAAACAACATGCTACTGAACAATCAACGGATCAATGAAGAAATTAAAGGAAAAATCAAAAAATATCTGCAGAAGAGTGAAAATGAAAATACTCCATACCAACTCCTTTGGGATGCAACAAAAGTGGTCCTAAGAGGGAAATTCATAGCAATACAGGCCCACCTTAAGAAACAAGAAAAAACTCAAATAAGTAAACTTGAACTACACCTATCAGAACTAGAGAAAGAAAAACAAACAAAGCCCAAAATCAGCACAAGGAGGGAAATAATAAAAATTAGAGCTGAAATAAATGAAATAGAAACCAAAAAAACAGTAGAAAGGATCAACAAAACTAACAGCTGGTTCTTTGAGAAGACTAAAAAAAAATGACAAACACTTAGCCAGACTCACTAAGATAAAAAGAGAGAAGACTCAAATAAATAAAATCAGAAATGAAAGAGGAGAAATTACAACAGAAACCACAAAAATACAAAGGATTATACAAGAATACTATGAAAAACCATATGCCAACAAATTGGACAAGCTAGAAGAAATGAATAAATTCTTAGACACAAACAACCTCCCAAAACTGAATCAAGAAGAAATAGAGAATCTGAATAGACCTATCACAAGTACAGAGAATGAAACAGTAATCAAAAACCTCCCAAAAAAATAAAAGTCCAGGACCAGAAGGTTTCTCTGGAGAATTCTACCAAACATTCAAAGATTTAATACCTATCCTTCTCAACTACCCCAAAAAATTGAAGAAGATGAAACACTTCCTAACTCATTCTATGAGGCCAAAATCACCCTGACCCCAAAGCCAGACAAGGACAACACAAAGAAGGAAAATTACAGGCCAATATTGCTGATAATATAGATGCGAAAATCCTCAACAAAATATTGGCAAACCGAATACGTTAATACATTAAAAGGATTATACACCATGATCAAGTGGGATTTATACTAGGGACTCAGGGATGGTTCAACATCTGAAAATCAATCAATGTGATACATCACATTGACAAAATGAGGAATAAAAACCACATGATCGGGCCGGCCCCGTGGCTTAGCAGTTAAGTGCGCACGCTCCGCTACTGGCGGCCCGGGTTCAGATCCCGGGCACGCACTGACGCACCACTTCTCCAGCCATGCTGAGGCCGTGTCCCACACACAGCAACTGGAAGGATGTGCAGCTATGACATACAACTATCTACTGGGGCTTTGGGGAAAAAAAAGGAGGAGGATTGGCAATAGATGTTAGCTGAGAGCTGGTCTTCCTCAGCAAAAAGAGGAGGATTAGCATGGATGTTAGCTCAGGGCTGATCTTCCTCACAAAAAAAAAAAAAAAAGAATGAAATCTAAAAAAAACAGGGAAAAAAAAAAACCACATGATCATCTCAACAGATGCAGAGAAAGCATTTGACAAGATCCAACATCCGTTTGCGAGAAAAACTTTCAACAAAATGGGTATAGAAGGAAAGTACCTCAACATAATAAAGACCATATATGACAAATCCACAGCCAACATCATACTCAATGGGGAAAATTTGAAAGCCATCCCTTTGAGGACAGGAACAAGACAAGGGTGCCACTCTTGTCACTTTTATTTAACATAGTACTGGAGGTTTTGACCAGAGCAATTAGGCAAGAAAAAGAAAGAAAACGTATGCAAACTGGCAAGGAAGAAACGAAACTCTTAGTGTTTGCAGACAACATGATTCTAAACATAAAAAACCCTAAAGAATCCATTGGAAAACTATTAGAAATAATCAACAACTACAGCAAAGTTGCAGGGTACAAAATCAACTTACAAAAATCAATTGCATTCTATACTCTAATAACAAACTAACAGACAGAGAACTCAAGAATATAAACCCGTTTACAATCGCAACAAAAAGAATAGAATATCTCAGAATAAACTTAACCAAAGAGGTGAAAGACCTATACAATGAAAATTGTAAGACCTTATTGAAAGAAATCGATGACAACATAAAGAAATGGGATGATATTCCATGCACATTGATTGGAAGAATGAACATAGTTAAAATGTACATACTACCTAAAGCAATCTACAGATTCAACACAATCCCAATCAGAATCCCAATGACATTCTTCACGGAAATAGAACAAAGAATACTAACATTCATATGTGGCAAGAAAAGACGCCGAATAGCTAAACCAATCCTGAGAATAAAGGACAAAGCTGGAGGCATCACAATCCCGGACTTCAAAATATACTACAAAGCAATAGTAATCAAAACAGCATGGTACTGGCACAAAACAGACACACAGATCAATGGAACAAAATTGAAAGCCCAGAAATAAAACCACACACCTACCAACAGCTAACCTTCAACAAAGGAGCTAAGAACATACAATGGAGACAGGAAAGTCTCTTCAATAAATGGTGTTGGGAAAACTGGACAGCCACATGCTAAAGAATGAAAGTAGACCATTATCTTTCACCATACACAAAAATTAACTCAAAATGGATTAAAGACTTGCAGGTAAGATGTGAAACCATAAAACTCCTAGAAGAAAACATAGACAGTATACTTTTTGACATCGGTCTTAGAAGCATCTTTTCGAATACCATGTCTACTTGGGCAAAGGAAACAAAAGAAAAAATAAACAAATGGGACCTCATGAGACTAAAGAGCTTCTGCAAGGCAAAGGAAACCAGGAACAAAATGAAGACAACCCACAAACTGGGAGAAAATATTTGCAAATCATATAGCAGACAAGGGGTTAATTTCCAAAATATATAAAGAACACATACAACTCAATGACAAAAAAACAAACAACCCAATCAAAAAATGGGCAGAGGACATGAACAGACATTTTTCCAAGGATATACAGAAAGCCAACACACACGTGAAAAAATGTTCAACATCACTAGTTATTAGGGAAATGCAAATCAAAACTACAATGAGATATCACCTGACACCTGTCAGAATGGCTATAATTACCAAGACAAAAAATAATAAGTGTTGGAGAGGATGTGGAGAAAAAGGAACCCTCATACATTGCTGGTGGGAGTGCAAACTGGTGCAGCCACTATGGAAAACAGTATGGAGATTTTGCAAAAAAATTAAAAATAGAAATACCATATGATCCAGCTATCCCACTACTGGGTGTTTATGCAAAGAACTTGAAATCAACGATCCAAACAGATTTATGCACCCCTACGTTCATTGCAGCACTATTCACAATAGCCAAGACATGCAAGCAGCCCAGTGTCCTTCTATGGTGATGAATGGATAAAGAAGATGTGGTATATATATATATACGATGGAATACTGCTCAGCCATAAAAAAGACAAAATCGTCCCATTTGCAACAACATGGATGGACCTTGAGTGTATGATGTTAAGCGAAATAAGCCAGACAGAGAAAGACAAACACTGCATGATTTCACTCATATGTGGAAGATAAACAAACACATGGATAAAGAGAACAGAGTAGTAGTTACCAGAGAGGAAGGGGCTGGAGGGTGGGCAAAAGGGATAAAGGGGCACATATGTATGGTAACAGATAAAAGTTAGACTACCGGTGGGGCTGGCCTGGTGGCGCAGCGGTTAAGTGCATGTGCTCTGCTTTGGCAGCCCGGGGTTCGCAGGTTCGGATCCCGGGTGCGCACCAATGCACCGCTTGTCAAGCCATGCTGTGGCGGCGTCCCATATAAAGTGAAGGAAGATGGGCATGGATGTTAGCCTAGGGCCAATCTTCCTCAGCAAAAAGAGGAGGATTAGCGACAGATGTTAGCTCAGGGCTGATCTTCCTCACCAAAAAAAAAGTTAGACTACTGGTGGTGAGCACAATGTAGTCTACATAAACTGATAAATAATAATGTAAACCTGAAATTATACAATGTTATAAACCATTATGACTTCAATAAAATAATTGAAAAGAAAAAGAAAGATAAGAGATTAAAAAACAAAGATCACTAAAAGCATTATACAGTTTGATGGCTTAGTTTAGAATGTGACATCTTGGATTGGAAAAACTGGGTTTGAAGCTATTCCAACTTTGATTAGCTGTGTGACTTTATCCACGTTATTTGACTGCTCAAATACTCATTTTCTCAATCTTCCTTAAAAGATCTTAACATATTTGGTTATTGTGAGAACTAAATGAGAAAGTGGGTGTTCCGTACAATGTTTAGCACATATTAAGCTCCCAATAAATGTTAATTACTTTAAAAAAAAAAAAAGGAAATCATTCATATTAGTGGGAAAGGTAACAAATTGTTATTAATTCCTTTTAAGAGCATTATCTTTGAAAACTATTCTTTCATTTAATGCTATTTTTGTAAGATAAATACACTGAACTGAAAAAATTCTCTGCTTAAACAGAGAACTGAAACAGTAAGCCACTATCTAGGGTCTCTGGAAACCAGCAGAAAGGATAGCCCTGCTGTTGTCAACAGCACCCGGCCATCATTTGGCACCATGTCTTGAGAATTAAAACTGCAGTTTAAAAATATTATAAAAAGGTACTAATTATCAGACTAGAATTCCCCCTTTGGTCTGAACCTGTAGAACTGAGATATTTTTAAAATATGAATTAATCTAAATTTTATGCAGCTAGGAAAGTCAACTCTTTCCACTGCCTTCTCCCTTTCATTTTCAAGGTCACCACAGTTAAGTGTCTGTGTAGGTGAGCGTTATGCATCCTCACGATTTATGGAAGATTCCAAGTCACATGCATCCATCTAGGAAACTCTAGATCCTATAAGAACAGAGATTGGGTCTGTCCTGCTCAGCTCTGTTTCCTCATTGCCTAGAGAGCTCAATAAATATTTGTTAAATGAATGGATGAAAGAATGGGAACTAAAAAGGGATCAGAGCTAGCATTATATACTAATTCCCTCAACCCCCCACCACACCCCGATTTACTACACTTAAATATTTATAATCCCTCACTTCACAACCTGATTTTTGCCTACTCCAAAATGATTCAGAGTCAATAATGACCATTAAATTCCCAATTAAAAGCCCAGATTTATACTTATAATCACTTTTAATTTCACAGTGTTTCAAGATTTTTCATGTGTCTCTTGTAACAGCTTTACATGACCCTACTGTCTATTTGTGATCTGGCATCATTTCACACTGGCCATTTTAACTGCATTCAGTAAATAAAACTATGGTTCTTCCCAACTCCTGAGAAAGATGAATTTACCCATCATTCTGCTTTCAAGGAGCTGGGAACAAAAGATGTGACAAAACAGGGCAGAAAAAAAAAAAACTGATCATGTTGACTGTGCTCTGTAAGCCAGTAATCACACAAACCCAAATGGCAAGATGATCAGAGACCTTTGGTGACAGGACTCATTATCTTAAGGAGCAGTGTAGTAGGAAAGACAGTTCATCTTGTTCAGTAAATGGAAAATGTTGGCCTTTAGGAGCCATCATTTTTATAGCATCTGTAGCCTAGCACACAGAAAAAAAATCATGAAGTTTAAATTCAGTGGTAGCTTATTTCTGGTAGGCATATTATTAAGTAAGCACTTTAGGTTTTAATTTGAATAAGTTAACACTCCCCTCCTGGACTAATACTATCCCTACTCACTTTTGAGGGAATGTGTAAGGAAGAGCAGGAAGCAGGGGGACGTAGGGGAAAGCGGGGGCAGGTTTCTTGGTCACCAATTGACAACTACTCCTACTTCTTGCACTGATTCTAAAAAGCTCCTAGAGTCAGATTGTCTCTTGAAACAAAGGAATTTACCTTTAAAATATGGAAGATTATTCTTTATCTTGGAGAAAAACAAATATTTCTTGGCTAGGTTATGGACTTAGAGGCAACGAGAATGCCCATTCTTTGCAGTAGCCTAGAGGAATGACTTCTGCCCTTCCAAATCTTCGTGGGAGCCCCTTGGGCCAGCAGAAAGGACAGGCAGGTGATAGTCCCCAGAATCAGCAGTAATGGAACAAGAAATGGTTAAATCTTCTCATGAAAATTCAGTGTTTTTAATGTAATTACACCCAATGATCTCATCTTCAACTTTCTTAAAAACACCCACTGATACTTTAGAGCAAGATTAGAAATATAAATTAGCATGAAGAAGAGAGTCCGTACAGCACGTGAGATAGCAGTGCAAATTCTGGAACCAGATACATCTGAGTATAAAACCCAGGCCCCCATCTCTAGCTGTGTGAGCTGGGGAAGCAATTTACCTTCTCCAAGCCTCACATCTCCATCATACTAGAGGAATAAGCACTCCTATTTCATAGCATTGATTTAAAGATTACACGAGATTGTATATGTAAATCATTTCCCAGGGTGCCAGCAGTTGCTAAACACTCGAGAAATAGTGCTTGTTATTATGCTACAACTACTACTAATCTGCTAACAATCTATGTTCCTATCTCGCAGATCAGCACTGTTAACGTTTTAGCACGTAGTCTTTTACTCTGTCTTCTTTGTGTATGCTTCACATATTTTTTATTCAATAATGGGATCGTACTATGCACAATGTCTGTAGCTTGCTCTCTTAAAACAATCTTTCCATGTCAATAAATTTCCACAATATAATTTCCACTGGCTACATAATAATCTCTTTTTATCTCTACAATAATTTATGTCATTGATTCCCTTACTGCTGAGCATCAGGATGCACCCAAATTTTCACTCTGATAAACATGCCGCGGTGAATAACCTTGCCTGTAAATACTTCAATATGGTCTTCATTGGGTTAAATTCCTAGAAGTGAAATCACTGGGTCAAACTTACGTGTCTGTGCACTTTTTTAGATTTTTTGACACATTTTGACAAATTCCTTTCCAATAAAGACCCCCACTGAGAACATGTGAGATTCTCTTTTTCTGAAACTATCCACAGCACTGAGTATTGTAACTTCACCTTCAAAGAGAAAAATCATTGTCAATACAAAGCAGTGAGGGGGTGTTTCATTGCTGGCACTGTGAAATAAAAGCACTTTAAAGGCTAATTGAAACCTCTTAACTTCTATTTTTTAGTTGAAGTTTATCGTAGAGGCGGAATCGACAAACTACAGCTCACAAACAAAATCTCACCCACCATCTATTTTTGTATATCCCACAGGCTAAGAACTATTTTTACAGATGAACATTTGCAATCAATTTGATGACAGGAAACGCTAACTTGAACTCTCATTAAGCAAAATGTTATTTAAAAAAAATTCTTCTTGGGGCTGGCCAAGTGGCGCCAGCGGTTAAGTGCGTGCATTCCGCTGCGGTGGCCCAGGGTTCGCAGGTTTGGATCCTGGGTGCGCAGCGACGCACCGCGTGTTAGGCCATGCTGTGGTGGCGTCCCATATAAAGTTGAGGAAGATGGACATGGATGTTAGCCCAGGGCCAATCTTCCTCAGCAAAAAAGAGGAAGATTGGCATCGGATGGTAGCTCAGGGCTGGTCTTCCTCCCAAAAAAAAAAAAAAAAATTCTTATTAGCCAACCTATATTTCAAAAACTTGTATTCAACAATTATTATTATTATATTTTGAATTTTGTCAAACAATTTTGTGGAAATTTGTTTTCTCTCCTGTTATATCAGTATCTACATAATATTCTCAATTTTGCATCTTGGCCCACAAAGCATACAGTATTTACTCTCTGGCTGTTTATAGAAAAAAATTGAAGATCCTCTCTACAGTGTCCATTAAAAATATAAAAGTTTAAATATTTTTTAAGAATTTCACCTAATATATTAGAGTCACAAATTTAACAAAAGGATATTCATTTATTTCACATTATCAGTGATTTCCAAACCTGGAGTTCTCAGGTCTCTCAGGGACGATTTGGGGAGAAAAATGATGGAAGGAGAAGCCAGCAAGTCCTCACACTTCAACCACTTTTATTGCCTCTTCTTTCATGTCTGGGTTCCAAATAAGATCTCAAAAAGTGTCTGAAAATTGCCTCCAAACGTGGAGTAGGCCTTCTGTGAAGCTGCAGGCTTCCTTTGCTCGTCTTCTTCCAGTGACTGCTGACAGGAGACAGCTCCCAAGAGGCCCCAGCCTACCTGCTTTCAAATCAAACTGCTCCACTTGAAACTGAGAATGAAGAAGTTAAAAAATCTTCCCTAGAGTGAAAACTTTGAGATAAGCTTTGCTAAGTGCAGCTGTGCATTCTCAGGATAATCAACTGTTGTTCAGAACTAACCAGGTCTGTCTGTTCCTCCTTAGCATGTGAGTGAGCTGTCTTGCCCAGGAAGTCAAGGTCCAGACATCAAGATTAAGCCTCACAAGGCCAAACGCAGGCTGAAGATGAAAAATAACCAGAAAAGTCCAGACAGTCAAGGAAAAGATTTTCAGTCTTCAAGCCCAATACATTTCCATGATATGTATTAACTGCTTCAAGGCAGTGGCACCAATGAGGTCGGCACATTATTATCACCATTGTACAGATGTGGTATAGCAGATTGCCCTGCTCACGGAGCCAGTACACAGTGGACCTGGGATTTAAGCCCAGGCCTGTTGGTCCCAGAGCCATTCATGATGGTGTCATCCATGACGTGCTTCTACCTCTCAAACCCGCCTGATGGTGAAAGGTGAGAAGGTTGTAGTAGGATAAGCTCTAGTCTCAACCGTAACTGGAATAGTGACTAGAACGGTTGAAAAAGAACATGATGTAGTCCATGCAGAAATAGAAGTACAATGATGTACACCTGAAATTTTTACAATGTTATAAACCAATGTTACTGCAATAAACAAAAAATTAAAAAAAAAAAAAAAAGAATGGCATAGAAACTGCCAAGAACATGAAAGGAGGCAAGCGCTACAAAGGGTGCACTGGATTCCTGTCTAGTATCTTCAAAAGCTTTTAGAATAAAAACCAGAAGAAGGAGCCCCATATCAATGTCAATACATTGGGCCGTTAGACAGATGCAGGCCACAATCCTCCAATCTGGCCAGGCGAGAGTGATAACCACAGCAGGGGAAGGGCTCAGGGCCCAGCAGGTCCAGACCCCAAACACTGAGGCAGCCACGACACTGTCACAGCTCCCAGGATAAGGGGCAGATGTTGTAAGTATGGAAAAAACTGAATGAAAGTAGTCACCATTTCCAAAACAAAAGTGTATTCTAGGTGATGCTGATAAGAATTACATGAGTAAGAAAAAAAGGCTGTGAGGTTGATAATGTAGGGAGAAGCTGGGTCAGAGAGAGTTCTGAGGTTACTTTACTTCTAGAGTCTTTGATATCCTAAAGTGAATCTCCATGAGACAACTATATATGCAGCATTTCCTAAACTTTTTTGAACACGGCATTCTTTTTTCTTAGAAAAAGATGTTAACATTGTGTAGATAACCTATTTTCCACAGAACACAGTTTGACTGAATTAATCAATCTTTATTCTTTCTCTGTGGTGGAAACTATCTAAGTGCATTGCTGGGGGAGGATCTGTGCTGTGTGTCTCAGGTTCTCACATCTACACACACTCACACGTAGACTCGTGTTATAATTCGGCAAACCCAGGCTGCCTCAGCAGGCGCATTGCAATGGGATGCATAAGCAGGACTATTGAAACTAGAGGTTCCCTTAACGAGTTGAGTTGGGGAGCGGAGACGAACCACAGACACGTGTGTGCACACGTTTATTTCTGCCATTATATGGAGAGAGGCACCATCACCTTCATCAGAGATTCAAAGAAGTCCAGGATCCAAAAAGGTTTAAGAACCAACTGGACTTTAACACCGTAAAAATAATCTTTACAAAGGTAATATTAACACTGAATTCCAGACCCTGCTTATAATTTCAGACAAATAACAATTTCTTTGGGGATTAGTTTCCTCATCTGAATATTCTGCGTCCTATGAACTGTGCAGAGTTAATATGACTATGAAATAATATAATAGAGAGAAGTTTTGATGAGCTTAAAGTGCTATAGCATTAATATTATTGTAACATTAAATCACATTTTCTCCATCAGAGGCAATGCCAGAAAGGAAAAAAATCTGTAGCATTTTGAGTAATGTGTATCTGAAAACTGCCACAAACTACAAAGAAATGGGAAATCACCAACGAACAAAAATCCAAATAAAGTTCTTGGTTGGCAAGGTCAAGATGATATGGGTCATTTGATGAACCTATCTGAATCCAGGCAGGAATTCCATCGATCTTAAGTATGTGTTATGAAACACCAACATTTTAAAGCAAAAACGGCACTTAAGCATTGATCTTTTAAAGTAATATTAGTAATATTCCTGCTATACATATATGCTTTCAAAGAAAGCAAAGCCAGTGTAATGGTGGAACCTTAAAAATTCCTTCAATTAAAATTTTTTGTAAATGATAATAGCTCTGTGGCCGTGTCACCATGGAATAGAAACCATTCATATCTTTAAGTGTTCTTCAGAGAATAAAGGGGCTTATAAAATAATACGAATTGAGTGTCTCTCTCCTACTAGGTAAGGTCAGGAAACTGCAGTTCAGAGAGGTCTGACCAAGTTCACACAGCAAGCCGATCTCAGAGGCAGGATTGAGAGTTGGTGTCTCTGATTCCAAAATCCTTTCTCCTTTCACACACCTGCTGTTCCTATAATCTTTTTTAAAAATTAAATAATAAAAAATTAATAGAACAAGTGTTATATTTAATAAAACAGTCTCTGTTCAATACTACCTATTTTTATAATGATCTTGAAATAGCAATGGCAAGTTCTATATTTTAAAACCAGGTTGAAGGATGATCTAGTTTCTTTGCACCCTCTAAGTCCTTTTTAAGAAAGTTTTTTACCTTCATAAGTTCTGTGAGGATATCTCACAAGTCATTCATTTCAGCTCTGATAAACAAAGCACTCAAGGAATACACTTCCCATTCTTTGTTCATCAGCAGAAAAACACCACCTTCAAAAATGCTCTTCCCTTAAGATCAATCCAGCACATTTCTTCAGTGCATGGGTAAATAAGAAGAGAGCCCATACCAGCATCGCAGAGTAAAAACTCCCGGGTTTTGTCGGGAGATCATTCAAGCCTGTGACCCATAACACAGACGGAAGCAGGACAGCCAATTAGGGATTCCACCTAGAAATCAGGGGCTGGCTCGCTTAGGGGAGCACAGAGAATCGCCTCCTCCCTGAGTCCATATCACAGTCCCTTGGGGAGGTGTGAGCTACTTTAGCAGCTTCAAAGTCACAGGGAAGCCACATGAAGATGAGAAAGTCACAGGAATCTTAACTGTTATGTCAGCAAAAGGCAGAAGGTCTTCAGTGTCCCAGCCCTGCAGACCCTGTGCCTGTGCAGGGACAGCTAGCCTCAGCAACTGAGCTGTACAGGACAGGGAGTTGCACGGGCCAGACTTCGGGCGCAATGCCCACTTCAAAGCCTGGGAAATCACCTTCTTCGACTTCTCAGGCCTAGTGGCCTTAAGCATCTTTCTTTTCTCTCTTCCTCTTGGAGATTACATCCCACCTCCCAACCTCACCGAAGCTTCTCCCCACTAAAGTAGAGTAAGGAAATGGACACCTTTCCTCAGTCCTAAAGATCTCAAACCCCAAAGCCAACTCCAAAAAGTGAGGAGCTAGGGCATAGGTCTGGAATCATTTCTTTTCCTTCTACCCTGCAACGACCAGGCACTCCCTGAAGCACTGCTGGGTGGAGAATGCATAACGATGACAGACGTAACCGACAGGGTGTTGTGTGTTTGGGCTTTTCTCATAAAACGTAGCTGTCTGAATGCCATGACAGTGGTCAAGACTTGGTGTGACTCCTCCTGGTGATGCGAGTTAGAGAACACTCTTCCTTCTGGTTTTCAGAGAAGCAGAGAATCTCTTGCAAGAAAAAATGATTTAGCCCTGTTTTCCTCTTGGGTTTTTGTGTGTGTCTGTGGTAATAATGGTGAACATGAGTTCTACCCTCTTAACAAATCTTCACGTGTACAATATAGTATTGTTAACTATAGGTAGAGTGTTGTACAGCAGAGCTCTTGAACTTATTCCTCTTGCTTACCTGAAACTTGACGCCCATTGATTAGCAACTCCCTATTTTCCACTCCCCACTGCCCTGGTAACTGCCATTCCACTCTTTGATTCTATGATTTTGACTATTTTAGATACCTCTAGATAAGATACCTTTAGATAAATGGAATTATGCACAAACAAAAGACAACAAGTGTTGGCAAGGATGTGGAAAAATTGGGATGCTCGTACACTGCTGGTAGGAATGCAAAATGGTACAGCCACTATGGAAAACAGCATGGAATTTCCTCAAAAAATTAAAAATAGGGGCCGGCCTGGTGGTGTAGTGGTTAAGTTCACGCACTCTGCTTCAGCAGCCCAGGGTTCACAGGTTTGGATCCAAGGTGCAGACCTACACACTGCTCATCAAGCCATGCCGTTACGGCATCCCACATACAAAATAGAGGAAGATTGGCATAGATGTTAGCTAAGGGCTAATCTTCCTCAAGCAAAAAGAGGAAGATCGGCAACAGATGTTAGATCAGGGCCAGTTTTCTTCACCAGAGGAAAAAAAAATTAAAAATAGAACTACTATATGACCCAGCAATCCCACTTCTGGGTATTTATCCTAAAGAATTGAAATCAGGATCTTGAAGAGATGTTAGGACTCCCATGTTCATAGCAGCATTATTCACAGTAGCCAAGATATGGAAACAACCTAAATGCCCATCGATGGGTGAATGGATAAAGAAAATGTGCTACATACATATGATGAAATATTATGCAACCTTAAAAAATCAAGGCAATTCTGCAATATACGACAACATGGAGGAACCTGGAGAACACTATGCTAAGTGAAATAACCCGGTAACAGAAAGACAAATACTGGATGATTCCTTCTTGAGTTTAGACATATAAAGAAACACCTGGGGGACTAGTAGAGGTGGGGTGGCCGGGGGCAGAGTTGGACATGAGAATTTGGATCACAAAAGGGAACAATGGGGAGGGCTGAATCAATTAGCTCACTTTAATTGCCAGTAATAAAAAGCAACTCAAAAATGTTTGCACAACTAGAAATAGTGATTATTACACATAGCAAGAAGTCTCAGGAAGTGGGACTTCAAGGAGGAGGTTTGTTCATTTAGCTGCTAAGGATGTCATCCTAGACTATATTTCCACTTTCTGCTTTACGTCCGCAGTACATCACCTTTGTCCTCATGCTATTTCCTCTCAAGGTAACTGTGGTTAATTGCTTGGGCTACCATAACCAAGTACCACAGACTAGGTGGCTTAAACATCAGAAATTTATTGTCTCACAGTTCTCGAGGCTGGAAGTCCAAGATCAAGATGTGCATAGGGTTGGTTTCTTCCAAGGGCTGTGAGGGAAAAATCTGTTCTGTGCCTCTCTCCTAGCTTCTGATGCTTTGCTGGCAATCTTTGGCCTTCCTTGGCTTGTATAAGCATCGCTCCCATCTCTGCCTTCATCTTTTCATGGCATTCTTCCTGTGGGTATCTGTGCCCCAGTTTCTCCTTTTTGTAAGAACACCAGTCATACTGGATTAGGAACCCACCCTACTCTAGTATAACCTCATTTTGACTAATTATATCTGCAATGATCCTATTTCCAAATAAGGTCACATTCTGCAGTACTGGGGGTTAGGACTCCAACCTATCTTTTGGGAGTGACACAATTCAACCCCTCTGTGTAGCAAAACAGCAGCACCAGACATCACATTAGATACAATGTCCCAAGGAAGTAGAGCGTATCCATCTCTTCCTCACTCCTTTTAATAAACTTCTCAGCACACATACTGTCTTGTCTCAGTGGTCAGAACACCCACCCCTGGCTAATCGCTTGTGAAGGGATTGGAATTGCAGAGATTTGGAGGTGAACTGCTCCAGAGAATGCAATTACCACCTTGACTGAGACAAAGGGAAGGAACATAGCAAGACATTAAGTACTTGAGATACTACGCTCCCCTAAATTTTTCAGTCCTCTAAGTTGTGAGCTTTTCTCCTTTTTTTCCTAATTGCGTTTATTAGCTTTTTAAGAATAAATGTTAGACCAGCCCCGGTGGCCTAGTGGTTAAGTTTGGTGCACTCCACTTCGGCGGCCCACGTTTGGTTCCTGGGTGCAGACATACACCACTTGTCAGTGGCCATGCTGTGGCAGCAGCTCACATACAAAAAGAGGAAGACTGGCAACGGATGTTAGCTCAGGGCGAACATTCCTTAGCAAAAAAAAAAAAAAAAAAAAGAATAAATGTTCATTGAAGAACATTTTTTTGTGTGTGAGGAAGATCAGACCTGAGCTAACATCCATGCCAATCCTCCTCTTTTTGCTGAGGAAGACCGGCTCTGAGCTAACATCTGTGCCTATTTTCCTCTACTTTATATGGGACACCACCACAGCATGGCCTACCAAGTGGTGCATCGGTGCGGGCCCGGGATCCGAACCCGGACCGCCAGCAGCAGAGCACACGCACTTAACTGCTATGCCACAGGGCTGGCCCCCCATTGAAGAACATTGAGAAAGTTAAAAACAGCAAATTTTGAATGATTCAAATCTCACCAACAGAGATTTCTTCTTCTAAAGCACTGGTTTGTACATGTTTATTGAAGAAAATGGATAAGATGTTAATATTTTACAAAGAACCAATTTATAACAATTCATAATCCCAGAGATACTCTCTACCAATGTATTGGAAAATACCTTTCCCATCTGTCTATATTACACATACCTACAGACACAAACAGAGCTTGAGATGATAGCATGCATAGTGCTGAGTAGCCTGCTTTTTTAGTTAATATTAATGCAACTGTTTACATTTCCCTTCTCATTGTAGTATTAGTAGCAATCCTATTAACTCATCTCCAACATATTTGCACTCTATAGTTCTCTTTTGGTATCATTAATTGCAAAAGTATTCCTTCTCAAGGTAAGTTGCACAGTGAAGTTCTTGGTTCCAGTGTTGGGAAGGGAGAAAAGGTCTGGTGAGAAAGGAATTAGACTTTATTCACTAAAACCAAAGTCAAATAGTCAAACACTACCTCTTCTATGAGTATTGCCTGACTCATTCCTACTCTAGCCTAAGGATAATTATCAAACTTCTGTTCAATTACTATTTGTCTGTGTGTCTGTGTGTCTGCCTGCCTGCCTATGTCCTCTGTCATAACACCTATGAGTTGTGGTATCATTGGTTTTTACGTGACTATTCCCCCAAAATCCCCTGAAAGCAGAGCTCTGATTCATCTTTGTATCCTCTGGGCCTGGCATCAGTAGACCTCGAATATATATTTTATTGAGCAAATAAATGAATTCTTTCATTCACAGGAGAACAAGCTCAGAATTTTTTTCTCATTCCCTGCAACGATTCCCTGTAGTGGTTTACCTTGTTTTTAAAAAAGAGTTAAAGTTTGAATGGTTAATTTTCAAAGTATCATTTGGAAGAAAGTGAAATTAATTATTCCAACACTAACCTGGATATTATGCTGAAGTATTAGTGAGGCATGTACCTAAAAAAGCCAGGTATCTATAAAAATCAAGTCATAACTTGACAACCAGGTGACAGTTGCTAAGAAACTGCATTTTTCTGTGAACACATGGTGTATGAAGTATGGCCTAGATTCATATCCTATATTAAACATCTTCCTTGGAGTTATCTAAAAAGTCTGATTTTGCATGGCTTGTCGAGGTATGTAAGTTCCTCCTTCTGCTACCCTGCTCCTGCTGTTAAAAATCTTGATTCTATGCACAGAATATTATTTCAACACCATTGTCCCTTCTGAACCCCAGGTTGTTTAGAGTACAGACCGAGACCCCCTTTAGCCCCAAAGCATTTCAGCAGCATTGAATGTGACCCTCTCCTTTAGTCACCACTGAGGAACAACCAGCATTTCTGATACACTAACAGTGCTAAACACAAAACTTAAAATATCTACAATGTTTCCATATTCCAAAGTGAAATAAAAATGAGTGGGATATTATCTGCAAGTTTTGAAAGACTTTTGTTCACCACTAGTGAAACATAATGGAGATTTTGCTATACTCTGCCCCAAACTGCAAGTTGATACCAAACCTTAACAGTGGGAGGTCCAAAAAGTACTCAGGGATTGTGCCAAATTCAAGTGCTAGAAATTGTGCTTGAAATAAATATCTCAATACTTAACTGCTATATTAGTTAGAAAGGCTTTATTGTAAGTAACAGAAACTCAAACAAAATGACTAAAGCCAAAAGAAAAAAGGACTTATTGAGATATTCAAATAACTTGGATATTAAAATTGAAATCGAAGGAATTGCAGAAAAAACAGAAACATACTAAGGATGTCAGAGACTACAACCATGCACATTGAATAATAACTCTCTCTTTCCACGTAGTCTCCACCATGTCATCTACTTCTCTCTGGGTACCATTCTCATTTTCTCAGGTTTCTCCTAGTGCCAGAGATGTGACCACCAGCAGCTCTGGAGTCACGGCCAAAAGGCAAGAGCCCTGGCCCTTCCTCTCCAATGTAGGAAGTCCTGTGGAGAGACGAGGACTGGCCCAGCCTCTGTGCCTTGTCTACTCGTGGCATAGGCGGGATGGGTGCGGTGGTTGACAGGCCCTCCAGGACCACTGCAGATGGGAGCACCAGTTTCTAAGAGGAAGAGTGAAGCTGTTAAGAGAAGATAGGCAGGGGCCGGCCCAGTGACGTGGTGGTTAAGTTTGGCGCACTCCGCTTCGGCAGCAAGGGTTCGTGGGTTTGGATCCGGGGTGCGGACCTACACTATGCTGTGGCACGTCCCACATACAAAACAGAGGAAGATTGGCACAGATGTTAGCTCAGGGACAATCTTCCTCATTAAAAAAGAGAGAGAGAGAGAGAAGACAGGCAGATGTGCAGGAAAAATCAGCAGAAGTCCATTACTCCAACCACGTTGGCAATGACTTTAATATCACTTGCATCTGTTTTGTCACTGCAGTTTTAGGGCGACCTAACCCCTATCTAATACAATATTGTCTCTAATATTCACTATTCTAAAATGTTTTGAACTTTTTTCCCCTTAAAACACCAAAAGATTGCTAGGACAGTGTGGTTGTTTGTTCTCACAGACATCCTTCTATAAAATGCTTACACAAAATTCTGAGGTTTAGTGTTTGTAAATTAAAAGAAGACTTTTTTATTGGAAGACAAAAAGCAGAGGTGGAGAAGATACTCATGAAGCAGCTTCCCGACAGTTTCTAAGATTTCTAAAATCAGTGTTTCCAAGTTCATTAACGATCCCTCATTTAATTACAAGAATAACAACTCTTAGGCTAACGAATATAATGACTCCCAGAGGAAAACACTGTCTGGTCGCAGGGCCTGCTGCGAATAGGAGCCTCTCGCTCCATGGGGGTAAGCTGGAGACCCTGGTTTTCTCACTGACTCGCCTCATCATAATTCATAGCACATTTAAGTGAAGGAATATGAAATGTCTACATGGGAAAAGTTCTCATAATGTACAATCTGTTTATGCAGCATCTATAGAAATATATTCACTCCTCCCCACTTAGCAATCTATGTTCTCGTTGAAAAGGGAGTGATGCTTAAGGAGGTGCTGCCACACAGACAGTTGGAATTCGTTATCTATTCAAAGATACTTATCTGCCAGAAGTTTGATAAGTCCACTTCAGAGCTAGTCTCCCAAAACATCCTAATATTCTTCTCTGTTTGAATAATTACATATACAAATTAGTCTAACCCAGTTCCATCCTGTTAACCTAAGAACATTTAATGCATACCTTCTAATCATCTTCAGCCCCCACAAATTTTCAGCTTGCTTTCAAATCACACCAACTCCACTCTCGTTTACCCACTTTAGTGTCTTACTCTCTCTCCCAAATTCACACGCAGTCACCTCCTCTTCCAGGATAAGACATTTACTGCTGAGCAATCATAGTCATAAGGGAAATAAATTGCCCATTCAAACCAGGATCAGGTGAGGTGGGTTCATCTATTTACAAAGGGTCTAATTACAAACACGCAAGTGGGCCTCAGGGAAACCACCTCGAGAACCTGGTACTACCCCTGGCCAGGGGGACAGAGAGAGCGAGTGCTTGCTAGGAGCGAGCAGAGGAATCCACAGACTGGTGCTGGCCCAGTAACTGTTAGCTGAGCTAGGTACAGAAAGTGAGAGTAAGCATTTACAACTTTTGATAGTAGTTTGACAGAATAATTGTATGTCTGTTGTATCCACTAATAAAAACGGTTTAGATTATCTATGTCCTTATTTTAAATTTCACTTCAGCTTTTAGTAATTCCTTTGCATTCTATTTACAAAAGTCCCAACCTGTGACAAATTAGAAGTAAGAAGAATGATCTGGCCCTTCACCACAGCTGGTACGAGAAGCTCTGCTCTGGAGAAGGCTTTCTGGAGAGGAGCTGCCCTTCACTTGTGCGACACAGACGGCCCCAGGGAGCCTGGTGGGAGGACAGTCACAGAGATGGAGCACCCAGCCTCACTCTCCTCTCTCCCTCCAGTCTCCTGTTGAAGTTCCCCACGGGCTAAGCCGTTTGACATCCATACAGGTCAGTCCTCTGGAACAAAGAGCAGGATACAGATGGTGGAGAGTGGATCTTCTTTCTGTACAACTGAAAAGTTTATGTCCCCAACAGAGCAAAGGCACAAAGTCCCAACACCACAGAGTGATGTCATTTTGGTCCTACTCCCTGTGCCACTTATCAATTTATTGCCTCTCGGCTCTAGATTCGCCCTTCAGTACATGCTCTGCCCTAACAGACAGAAGTCCTTTAAGCAAAGGGTCTCTCTTGTACTGTGAGCACTTTGTGGAGCTCTCTCTGTGGAGAGTCCTGGGGGTTACTGCAGGAGGAAGGGGCTCTCCCAGTTTGCAGCTGCTGTGTGCGGTCAGTGGTGTGGGTGAGAGGACCCAACCACACATTCAGAGCAGGTGGTCCCGCTGCAAGCTCTCAGCTCCAGCTTGGCCTGGCATTCAAAATAGAAGCAATTTCCCAGCGTTGTTGTGACTACTGATTTTAAAGGTGCATATGTAATCAGTATACTGACATGCAGTTTTCACAGGGTGAACCAAAACCTACTTTGATTTTATTCCCCACCTGCTTGGGGCATGGGGACTGGAGAGTCCTTCTACCCCTGAAGGCAACTTGGACGGGCAGAATGACTGTTCCAACACAGGACTCTGGGGAATATAAAGTCCTACAATCATTTTAAGAGACAAACATAGTCTCAGGTCAATTATTGAAAGTATCCTGTCCAATATATCAATCAGTACTTCAACCGTTATTCAAAGATAAGACTTCTGGGAAGGAATCCTTCTCCTTCATCTCTTTTACTCCCGCTGTCTGCTAACTGTGGCTTCTGGTTCCTCCAGGGTTCAGGGCTTGGATGGAGGAGGGAAAAGGAGGCCTAGAAAAGTTCTTGCTTGCCCGGTACAGTCAAAATATGGCTTCATGCTGTCTGGACTGACAGGTGCTGAAAGCTAACCCCTTCTCTTACCAGCACATTTAGGGTTCTTCAGAGGAGCTCCTCCTCGGGGATGCATTCTGTTCTCCAGTCGTCCACCTGACTCAGTCCCGGGTTTTCCGAAGTCCACTCAGTGCTGACCTTCACTGTCCTCAAGATGGTACCCCTCTTACACATGACTTTAAAATTGTTCCAGACCGGATCTCTCACCCCCACATAGCTCACACTAGCCCAGGGAACGTTCACGTCTCCTCTGTCCCGGCAAACTCGAAGCCTGAAGGTCAAGGCGGACACAGCGGCAGCTCAACCTCGAGAGCCCCTTGGTGGCACCTTCTCAGCCTGTTTCCTGGAAGGGAGTCAGCCCCCAGTCTGCTGTGTCCCTCCTAACCGCAGCGGGCTCGACCCAGCGTTCTGCGGGGCCCAGTGCTGGAGTCTGCCACAAAATACAGAAGGAGACGGGTTTTATAAACGTCCTCAGTTTTCTGAGGGAGGGAAGCATTTCTGACTTGAATTCTTCCTAAGAGACTTTTCCCTGTAATTCATCATTTCGCATCTTTATTTTCCGTTCCCATAACCCCTGACCAAACACCCCTTTGGGGACCACAAGCATAAGTTATCCACGGATCGGATATCCACAGATTTTACCACGGATCGGTCCATACAGTTGTGGGGATACACACACAATCCCTGTCACAGGCATGAAGCCATTGTATAGAGTTTAAAACACGCCAGCCCTACCCATTATAATTGTTCTCTGGTAATCTTGCTGTAAACACCCAAACTAAACGATGGTGAGATTTGATGTCACCAGTAGCCCATTTAATTATCTACAAAAGCAGATAACAACACTTCTGATCCAACTTTGCTTATGCTAAATAGCAGTAATGACCCATACAGAGAGAGGGAAAAAAAGAAATGTTTTTTTAAAATTTATTTTTGCGAATTTTTGCTGACAGTACTTCATTACATAGTTTTGGATATGAGCCTAGTAATGAGAAAAGTTTTAAACAGAAAAATTAAAGTCCACAGAAAAAGAGTTTTGTTTCAGTTTCCTTAGAATTTAGACCATCCTGTGAAAAACAGGATGTCTTCAAAGTAAATGGTACTCACAACAGGCTAACAGAGAAATTCTAACTACAAATGCGTATGAACAATACCGTTTATAAAGTAAGATGGGTCAGGTGGGCCAGGATAATTAAAACAGTTAAGGTGACAAGGAATTAATTTGCAAAAAGCCATGAGAACCCCCAAAAGAAGCAGTTCCCTGAACTGGCTGCATCAGAACCATCTAGAATAACAAGGTCCCCAAGGGAACCGATGCAAACCTGTCTGCACCCGAGATGGCCACTAATCTGCCGCATATCCATTCTTTGCTTCCCCTTCGTAACGGCACCCTGACTTTATCGGTAGCAGTGCGTCCGGCTAAAGCAACATTTTCCAGCTTCTCTTGCGCGCTGGTGTGGCCATGTGACGAATTCTGGTGGATGAATGTAAGTGGAGATTGTCGTATGCCACTTCTGAGAAAGCTCTTTTAGGGGGATGAGGAGCTGGGTGTGAATGTTTTGTTTTTCTACCCATTCGTCCTTCCTGCTGTATGGAATTTAGACTCTAAGGCTGGTCTCTCTAGCAAGCATCTTAGAACATGAAGTTATCTTGAAGTCAGAAGCCACAGAGGACAGATCAAAGGAGCCTGGGTTCCCCATGACCAGGACACTGCCATGCGGGCACTGCACTGCTTCTGCCACACTCCTCCGACAGGAAGGAGAGGAGACCTGACGCGTGTAAGCGCCTGTTATCATACCCCAACAAATCCTAAACGCAGTGACGCCGGCATTTTCTTGGCCTTACCAGATTCCAACAGTGCTTTTCATTTTCACTCAACTCTCCTACCTCAACATGCCACCTGGCTGCCAGCGATTGCAGCACCTCCTTTGGAAATGTTAAAAGATGGGGGGAAATGCGTGTCTTAGAATTAATGGAACAGGCATTTGGGGGTTTTGGTTTATCTCCCTGCCTTAGCTTACCTGAAATTTTACTAGCCAAGTCACTGATTTTGAGACACACAGAAGCTGGGCCTCCAATACGAGAAGTTAAGTGGTCATGAGAGAGAGTCTGCGCATCCTCAGCAGAGAGAGGAAGCCGACACGGGCACTGCCCCCAGAGCGGGGAGGCGGGGTCCCGGGGTGCGTGGCCTGCGGGGGCCACTCCGGCACCGCAGTGGACCTTCAGCAAACACACAGGGAGTCCGGGAAGCACGGCGGCCTACTGACAACAGCCAGAGGAGCCCCGGGGCAGGACGATGCCAAGTGGAGCACGGAGCCCGGAGCGGCAGGGAACGGCACAGGCCGCCAGTCATTAGCTCTGTCAACCCGCCTCGGCTAACCAGCTGGTAAACTCGTAGTGCTGTTTTGGTTCTTCTCAATTAGTTCACTTTTTAAGATTTAAGGTCCTAGTCAAAGAAACCCTTTTAGATGCGGTAGGTGGGAAATACCCAATTCAGGAAGTCTTTACCAAGCATGTAGAGATCATTACGACACGACTGGACTCGCATGTGGGCCACGCTGAGCAACTGCTCTAGACGCGAACGCCGCAGGGCTAGACTCACAAACTGAAGAAACGCAGACTAGCTTGGCTTGGAGTAAACCACTGTCGTATCCACACATCTACACAGGACAGCTTATACTGGTAAAGGAAAGAACACAATATTCTCATAAAGAAATCAGGACAAATATTCGAGTTCACACAAGGAAGTGGTTCTGGAAGCTCTGGGTGAATTATTATTGATGAGATATTTTCTACTAGGTAAAATGAAATAATGGATAGTCTCTAGAGACTACTTAAAGTCAATTACATCCATCTGTACTTCTTCACTCTCCCCTGTATTGGAATTGCACATCTATACCCTTTGCCACGTGACTCTGCAGCACCTCCTACTTCAGGGGCCCAACCTAGATGACCCACAGCCTGAGCCTCCAGCCTGAAGCCTAGCCACTTAGCAGAGCCCAGGCTAGATCAGCTGCACCTCAGTCAGCAGATCTGTGAGCACAAAAATTACCTGTTGTTATGAGCCTTGGACTCTTCAGGTGGGTTTTTACTCCACAATAGCTGAGTAGGGGTCTGCTATGGTCTGAATGTTCGTGTCCTCCCAAAATTCATATGCTGAAATCCTAACGCCCAAAGATGACAGTATTAGGGGGTGGGGACTTTGGGAGGTGCTTAGGTCATTAGGATAGAGCCCTCATGAATGGGATTAGTGTTCTCATAAAAGAGGCTCTAGAGAGATCCCTTGCCTTTCCACCCGGTGAGGACACAGCAAGAAGACGCCAGCTATGAACCAGATACGGAATCTGCAAGCACCTTGGTCTTGGATGTCCAGCCTCCAGAACTGTGAGAAATAAATTTCTGTGGTTTATAAGCTACCCAGTCTGTGGTATTTTGTTACAGTAGCCTGAACGGACTAAGATGGGGTCTGATTCAGTACTCAAAACATGCCAGCTTTCAGTAGGCATTTTTAAAAGTTAAATAATGCAAAAATAAAAATATATAACCCAATACATAACGCATTGAAATCATTTTTGGTTTGTCATAGCATCTTTAAAGTCTAAAAATTATAGAATATTCAACTGGTATAAAGAATGCCTCAGTGTAAGATATGTTGACTGATAGGTGTACACTTTTTTGAATAGTTATCTAGGATAATTAAAATTAAATCATGGCTTTCCATATCCTACCTTCTACCTGCAACCACCAACTTCCAATAAGTAGCAATTTTCTTTTTGCTTTTTGGGTCTTCATGCCCTATTGCCTCTGTTCTCCTCATAGGTGAGGAGAATGGACAAAAGATCAACACATGGAGAGAGTAATGCAAAGCACCCACACAGGCCACATACACAAGATCCACACCAAATGAGAGCTTATTAAACTGCCTTGTTTTAACATCATGTTGTCAATAGCTTCTTAACCCAGACGTACAATCTGCGCTTTAAAAAGGTAAGATTATTTCCTAAGAAATGATAAAAATAGATTCTATGTTTATAGATTTTAATGAACAATGATTAATCTTTACAGTATTTATTTGCTGAATATCTTTGAAATAAACACACCACCAGTTTCCTATTTATGTCTCTCCCCTATAATACCAGGTACCTGGAAGTCATTCAAAAAGATACATATTAAAATGAATAATGAATGACACAATACTTGGTTTCAAAGGTGTTTACTACTTGGTCAAATGATAATTTTTTAACTGTCAGTCATAAAGTGAAATGTACATTAACACATGTTAAATACTCTTCAGATCTGCATTAGTGCTATGTGACACCATTCTATGGTCTGTGGGAAAATGTAATTCCTGAGATCATTGTTAGTTTTTATCAATCATTTTCCTCACTGTCAAATCATCTTTCTTTCTTTTTTTTTTTTTTTTTGTGAGGAAGATCAGTCCTGAGCTAACTTCCATGCTAATCCTCCTCTTTTTGCTGAGGAAGACCGGCTCTGAGCTGACATCTATTGCAAATCCTCCTCCTCCTTTTTTTTCCCCCCCAAAGCCCCGGTAGATAGTTGTATGTCATAGTTGCACATCCTTCTAGTTGCTGTATGTGGGACGTGGCCTCAGCATGGCCGGACAAGCGGTGCGTCAGTGCACGCCCGGGATCCGAACCCGGGCCACCAATAGCGGAGCACACGCACTTAACCGCTAAGCCACGGGGCCGGCCCTCAAATCATCTTTCTTAGAGGAAGATGGGCACAGATGTTAGCTCAGGGCCAATCTTCCTCAGCAAAAAAAGAAAAAAAAAAGAGGAGGATTGGCATTGGATGTTAGCTCAGGGCTGATCTTCCTCACAAACAAACAAAATCATCTTTCTTTAAGTGACTTGGGAGTGTGAATTGGGGTTAGGATGTTCAATTTTAGACCAACTTGCTATATCTGCTAAACGAGTAAACAGGCTCCATCTTTTATAGAAGGTAGAAAAATAACCATGGTGTGCAGAATTGCTTTCCCAAAGCATACTATATAGGACAAATGTAGGCTGAACACAAAACAAGTCTTTTCTGAATGACTCTCAATCACCCATAAGGAACGTATGTCTTCTAGTTAATCAGTCCTTGACACAGCAGTCCAGTTGTTATTTTGCATTTATTTAAAATATCCCCTGCTAAATAATTGTGTTCATCTTTAAAAATAAATTGCTTAAAATTACATTCCATTTCTTTCTACAAACCAACATATTCTTCACCTTCACAAAGCAAACACACTGTACACTGAACTGAGTTGTCATCAGCTTTACATACTGTTCTGACACTTCTTGTGGTGCAATCACAACATAAGTCATAAAAAAGCAATTCTAGATTTTTAGGGAATCTAGTAGAATTTACACTTAGAGATAAAGTATCAAAGTCTGAACTTAGTAGGGCTAACAAAACTTCATTGATTTCATAATTCATATTATTTTAGGATGGTTTTCAAAACAAACCTACAAGTCTCTACCTGAAATATGAAACAGAGCAAAAGCTGTGAGCAATCTTTCTTTCCTGGGTTAGTTAAGGCCTTGGAATCATTTATATCTGTGTTGTATACGTTTTGATTCTCTTCCACATTTCAATGTACTTGCTCATGAAAGCACCAGAACAAATTCATTAAAAGAAAACCACTCTGAAACCACTGAACTTTTGATCCTACCATAGGGGTTTAAAGGCTTATACAACCTCGCCTGTATTCTTCTCTGGGTCTCTGTGTCTAAATGATTATAGAATGCATGTTTCTTGCTTTGTGATGATTTTTGAATATGCATGAAACATGGAAAAGTGGGTGTTTACCAAAGATCTCATACACCAGGCTTTTCAGCTGGAACTGAAAGCCTTTTGAAGCATTGTTAACAACAAATAACGGTCTGTTTCACAATCTGAAACTAACCATCAGTTTCCTTGACCCATAGTTGAAAACAAAATTATCTTTTCGCTAAATAGCATCAGCTTAAAAACCCCTTTGGAGAAGTGTTTATTTATTAGATGCCTTCACTAACAACACCATCTTTCACTTCCTATTACTCCAATTCAATTTCTCCCGCATACAAAGTGATGAGCAGAATGGCTGTGAATCCAGTTAACATTCCAGCATTCTGAATCATGAAGAAGGTGAAATCGGTTTTTCTTCCAGTTACCTTTTCTCTCAGCATATCGTTCATCTCCGGAAACTACAAGGAAGACATATTATTAGATAACCGTTGCCATCTTGTGGTAAAACATAAAACAGTCATTTATAGATTTCGGTGGGGGGGGTGGCTGATCACTTATTTCAGAGGTTTAAATGTTTTAGTATAGATTAGCATAAAGGGATCTCTAGCCCTAACAGACACCAACAAGAATAAAAGCACTAAAACAGTCTTCTCCAAGTGAGTCAACCACAGGACGGGATTCACCTCATGTTATGCCTCGTCTCTCCCTCTTCCCTCCCTCCCTCTCTTTCTCTTCCTTGCTCTCTATGGTCCATCCATAACATTCCTTCAGGACCTCAAATGCATCCAGCCTCTTTCCATCCTCAAAATCTTCACACCCACCAAAACCCCTATCTGCACTCTTCTCCCTCCACATTTTCAATGAGCTAAATCCTTCAGGTTTCAGCTTAAATCACAATTTCCTAGAAAGGCTTCCCTTAGCACCCCTCCTAACCTACATCAGATTCCCCTATTATCATCTCTCCTCATATATATTGCTTTTCCTTGGGCTTCACAGATTTTCTTATCTGCAGTTCTTTAGTCACGTGTGTGACTCTGTTTGAGAGTCAGGCTCCCCTCTCTGTGGACAGAAAGCCCAGGGACACAGGACTGGGCCTCTTCGGCTCACCCTAGTGTCCTTAGGGCCTCACAACTTCCAGGCCTGGTGCAGAAATATCCATCGATAGTAGCTGATTAAATAAATTTTTAGAACCACTATACATGTAATTCCTATTCTCTTCAACTTGTTTCCTTCTGCTTGCTCTACCTCTCACAAAATCATAAACTTTTAAAATAAATTACACACTGCTCCAGTGTTGAAGACTATTAACAATCTCGTTAGTGTGAAAGCAATTAAAACCCCAAGTTTTGTACTTAAAAATCTACCCTTTCTCAGCAGATAATTTCTACTTTCTGGAAAGGCTCCATGAGGAGATGTGTAAATGGCAGCCTTTCAAAACATATTCCAAAATGATTTGCTCTGTATGCAGTGGCGCACTGTACCAAAGCACCTTAGAGGTCTCCAGAGCGCACAGTCAATCCGTGTGCCTGACTCAAGGAAATGGTTACTGGGATGAGATGAGAGAAAGCTATGAAACCACTCTGAGAAAAGCAAAACTGCTGTAAGTACACACAGCATCATTTGCTAGTGTTATTTCTTTAAACTGAACAACTCTAACAGATTCTGTTCTCATATCAGAGAAAGGAGAAATGATGACCTAATATCCATACAGTATGAGACATTAATTCTGTGAAGAAAAATAAAAATGTAGTGATGGTTCTAAGAGATGAAATTCTTGCTCTTATAAGGGTCTGCACAGAACAATGAACACGGGGAGACAGTTATCATTTGGAGCTAAGAATGCAGATGAAGGAAATTAAATTATTAAATTATGCATGTAATACATATTCAGTTCCAAATGCAAAGGAAACATTTCTTGATTGGCATACACTTAGCACACTTTCATTTTCTAGAAAGCTGTCCATGATCCATTTGAAAACACACAGGACCATTGATATTCTCTCTCTTACACATACAGAGACATAAACAAAGACAGAGACACAGCACAGCCACAAACATCGATACAAATACATACCGACCCAAGTAAACATTGTCCAATTTTAATTTACCAGTTTTAGTTTAACCCAAATGGCTCTCACTGTTTAGAACTTTGAAATAACAAAATGCTATTTACTTTAACAAGTTATTCCCTTCTCGATGTGACATCCTCACAAAACAGGGGGAAAAGTCCTATGAGGACATACTATAATGGAATACAAGGTTTACCCAGCACATGGCAAAAATCCTGGGGAAATATCTCTACTTCATTAAAATAAATCACTTCATGAAATAAATCATTTCATCTTCTATCAATATGATCATAGATTTTAATCAATGAGAATCACTTTCAAATTACTATTAGTACAAACTACTCAAGAAGAGTTATCTGTTGAACCAGAAATGTTCTAAATTACAACAGTAAGGACTTCCTTTTGCACTGAGTCAAATCATAATCCAAACATTTATTTCTAAATTTTAAATTAAAACAAGATGAAATATTAAAATTTCTTACCATATCCGCCAGAGAAATATAGAGAAACATGCCTCCAGCAAGTGCAAATATGATATTTGGAGCAAAATTGTTGCCCACCAAAATGCCAAAAGCTAGCCCAACATAGCAGGAACATGCAGAAAGGAAATTGAATAACAGGGCTTGTCGAGTGCTCATTCCTGCATTGAGTAGGATCACAAAGTCCCCTAGAAGAAGAAGAAAAGATCAAGTGAATCGTTCTTTCACTTTTGGGATGAGATAAAAGATAATCATCAATGTCGAACAAGGGCTCCTTCATTTTGATGCATCAGCAAGATTTTTAAGATTGTGTCACCTGAAATGTCTCACTCCCCTGACACCAAGAAGTGTCGGGCTTTACAACATGAGCAGAGCCTTTACCTAACTCATGAGGAAACTCCTCACACAGGATCGCTATAGAGGTGCTGAGTCCCTGAAGAAGAGACAAGGTGCAAGAAGCCCCAATCGCCAGGCCATCGATGAAATTGTGGAGGGCGTCACAGAGCGTTATCATCCAGGCAATTGTCCCTATTTCTGATAGTTTAGGCCCCTTCAAACAGGTACATGAACTTGGCTCCTTTTTTCCATCCTGTGAAATAACAGAAAATCAATCAACAGGATAACCAACATTTCTCGCAAGTCTAATAAATACAGAGAAGGAGGAGATGTGTTATGTATTGAGAGAAACAAATGGTTCCAAGAGAAAGTCTTTCAGAGTCAATAGGAATTCCTAATCATATATAGCAGAGAAAAGACTCACGGTAGGGGAAAGGAAATGAATAAATTGACAGGCCTTGAACCAGCCACTTAAAAGACATTTTACTTTGTTTTCACCTTAAAACAATCCTTTTGACTTGTATGAACAAATTCCTAGTACAGCTTTCCTAAAATCTAACAGATGTTAACCTAAGAATTTGATTTATTCACATACTTTAAAATAAAGGGAATTTTTCAAAGACTAAATTTAAAGTCTTTTCCATGTTACAATTTAAACATCAAATCCACATTTAAAACATGATGACATCAAGGAACATTTATTCTAATCCCTCCTATACCACTGTGCGACTGTGAGCAAGTTATCTGGGCTCAGTCTCCTCAATTGTGAAATGAAGAGGATGGACTAAGAGATCTGTTTATTTTTCAATAACTTAAGTGTGCACCGTTCCAGGCAGTCAGTGTGCTGGGGGGTATTCAGGCTACAATGACGTGGTCCCTACCAGCTCTAAACGTCGATGATTTTCTCCACAAATTTCATGAGTATGACCAGAAAAGGCTTGCCTTTCCACTAACACTTCTTTCCATTTTGAATCAATAACAAAAAAAGAAAATCCTACAATGGGCCCTTTGAAGAAATTAAATTGCCACAAAACTGTATAAAATCGAATGACAAATGCCAACTAAAGCATTTTCCAGAAATGGTAGAAAAAAGATAATAAAATGCAAATTCATTTTTAAGTAGGGAAGCAATTTGCAATTAACTGGAGAACATTTTATTCCTAATTTTCCTCTCCTCGACTCAACCTCAGCAGCTAATCAACACATTTATTGAACAGTGTGCCAGATGCCACGGAAGTACACAGAAGTGGAACACACAGCTTTTGTCTTCAAGAAGCGTATCTCCTTGGGAGAACCGAGACGTAAAGTGTATGACTGACTTTTTGAAATGTGCGCTCTCTATCCGGCTGGGGGGGCTGCCTTCAGAGCAGTCATCGGAGGGACTGGACATGTACTTCCAAGTCGCTCCACTGCTCGGAACACTTGGGGGACTCCTCTTTCAGGACTGACTTTAGATCTTGCAATACATCTTTTCACTGCTTCGTTAGTGGCAAACCTTCCTCCTTGGGGGATGTGTTTTGTTTGCAGACACAGCCGGAAGTCATTTGGAGCCAATGTCTTTGTAAATCAGTATGGAGGGAGGGTTCTCGTAGTGGTAGCAGCAGTGGTGGAGGAAGAGCAGCTGTCCTGGTCGTAGACACAGTCACCAAAGGCTGACGCTGTTTCTCATGTGCCAGGCACCGCTCTGAGCACTTAAGTATTTAACTCCGTTAGAACAATTCTATGCGCTGAGTCCTACTATGATCATTTTATAGTTGAGGACACTAAAGCACAGAAAGGTTGGTGAACTTACCCAGGGACACAAGGGAAATGAGCAGGCTTCTTTAGCAACTGTTGTGCTACTCCAAACTTATGGTGGGGTGGGGGGAGACACCTCGTTTGTAGTAGGATCTGAAGGCAACTCACAAGGAGAATGCCCCCTCCTCTCAAAAACTCTTCTAAACACTTGAAGCAATGTTGGAATAAGTGTTTAATTTCCTTTTATTTTAAAAAGCAAATCTCATCAGCATAAAAAGAATTTCATCTGGTCTTAAAATGTGGTCTTTTTACTTTATAGTGCTAAAAGATAAACGGAGGCAAATTACAAATGTTAAGAGTTTATTTGAGCAAAAATCAATTCAAATCGGGCAGCATCGAATTGTAAGTGGTAAGAAGCACTCCACCAACAGGAGCTGGGGAGGGACTCCTATAGAGAAAAGTGAAGCAAAGCAAGGAAATCATCGGTTGGCTCTGGCTTAAAGCCTAGTTGGCTGTCGTGATGGGTTGCTCTTGATTTCGATTTCGTAACCCTGGGGCACTTACGGGCTGAGATTATGGTTTGCTTATGTGGGCGCCACGGCGTTAGAGCCACCTCGTCTAACGGCCTCCTTGTTTAATTAATCTAACCATTGATGTATCTTAAATGCACACATAACAAACAAGTACGATTTAGTACAGGTCAAATGGGTGGCTTGGGTAAGAAATGCCCCAGAGCAGGAAGCGATTACTGCCAAAGGAGAAACAAAGGTGGACCTAGGAAAAGCCACAGAGGAAGTGACCTTGGCTTTGCAAAAACTTACTGCCAAGATACACTTAACAAGACCAGTTGTTTTCATGTTCCAACTCAGTTTACCTCAGCACGTATTTATAATTTCCTTATTTACTTGTGGGTTTAGGGAAAAGATTAAGAGACCAAGTCTTGACCACCTGATATCACATACAGAGACTGTATACAAACTCTTTTAATTCTGAAAAAGAAATTAAGTTAATACATCAGCCATGATTCCCTTACTGCTAAGTACAGATATTATTGACTCTATTTATTACACTTCCTTTTAGCTCTATAAGCTTGGGTCTCACATGGCACTGCTTGGTAGGTTAACAGTCATATATTTTGAATGGTTTTGGAACAAATGAAGGTAGGTAAACACTCACAAAGAGTTCTTTTTTTTTTTTTTTTTGGTGAGGAAGATTGGCCCTGAGCTAACATCTGTTGCCAATTCTCCTCTTTTTGCTTGAGGAAGATTGTCCCCAAGCTAACATCTGTGCCAATCTTCCTCCATTTTGTATGTGGGACACCTCCACAGCACGGCTTGATGAGCGGTGCATAGGTGTGCACCAGGGATCCGAACCTGCGAACCCTGGGCCACTGAAGCGGAGCTCGCACTTAACTACTATGCCACCAGGCTGGCCCCACAAAGAGTTCTTTTTTAATTCACCTGGAACTAAGTCACTGAGCAGAGGGAACACTGAATTCACGTCCCTCTACTTAAGTTAGTGAATATTCTCCTCTCTCCCTTTCTTTTCTATTTTTGTTGCTGTTATTGTTTGCTTGCTTGCTTCCTTGTTTGACATGTACACTAAATGTGATGCTACTTCTAACCTCAGCCATGATGACGCAACTCAATCTAGTGAAAAGACTAGAGGTCTGAAATCCCGGAGACCTGAGTTCTAGCTTGGCTCTGACAAGAATCACTGTGTAATCAGCAGCAAGGCTCTTAACATCTCTCTCCTTAGTTACTAATCACCTTAGTTACCAAAGCAAAGTGCAGAGTAAGCAGAGAAAGGGAGAAAGTATATCATGGACCAGAGTGATGAGAGTAGAGGGGAGACTAAGTAGAACCCAACATAAGTATGGAGGGGAAGGAGCAAAAAGCAAAAGAAAAAAAAGACTATGAAGTCAAAATGAAGAAAGCATGTGCGCTTATTGAACAGTTGAAGTCTAACGGTTTAAGGAAGAATAGAAAGGAGGAGGTAGAGAAGAATGAGAAGGAGGGAGAGGAGGAGGAAGAAAGAAAAAGAAAGGACTTGGTATCGCTCAGTAGGAAATGGATCATATAAACATGGCTTATATCTGCGATGAAAAACTACGCAGAGCAGTAGAGATGATGAATATCTATATTTCTCTACATGTAAAGATGTCCAAAACATAGTGTTGAAGTAAAAAAAAGTTATAAAACAGCATGTCTAGTGGACACCTTTTTGTAAAAATAATTATTATTATAATTCCATAATGGTCTAAGTGCAAGCATATTTGGAAGGATATATATAAAAATGCTAACTATGGCTGTCCCTGGGGGATAGTACTGTGGTTAATCTTTGGGTTTTTTCTTTTTCTCTTATATGGAGTGTTATGGGTTTTTTTGACTTATATATTATCTTAACTCAGAAAACAAAACATTAAAGCCATGGGATGAGAACCAGCAAGGGGGAGAAGTGAACCCGTGACGACTCGAGAGTCACCAGCAGACAAGGTCAAGCTGAGGAAGCAGGCCTCCTGCTGAATTGGGTCTGCATTGAAAAAGGGAGGTGTCATCCCACCAAAGTGAAACTTTCTGTGTTGGGTTAATGGCTGCAAAGACCAGCACGAGCACAGTCAGACCTCATTCTGCACTGGGGGAGGCAAGATGAGCCATGATTAATGAATATGTTGTCATGGTTGTCTATACGTTTTACTGATGAAAAAAATAAGTTTTATTGGTAAGTGTACAACCACTGCAGGTAAAAGTTCAATTCCAAATTCCACATCCCATGCTGAAAGAATTTTTCAGAGGAAGAGCTCTGATAAAAAGAACACCAAGCCAAAAAGAAAAGTAGCGACCCACCAAAAGACACAATGAAGATGGCAAAAGGAATTATAAATGACAACAAACAAAAGATGAGTTATATGCAAAGAAACGTATAAAATCTATGCCCATGAAAGGAGCACTGAATGCGAGCTAGCTTAATGATTAAAGAGTGTGTGCCTTAGCATTACATGGGCATGAGTTTGAATACTGTTCTGCTACTTACTTGTTCTGTGTCCTTCAGAAAGTTACTTAATTATAGCTAAGGCAACAAGACAAGAAAAGGAAATAAAAAGTATATACACATTGGGAAGAAAGAAATAAAGCTATCTTTGTTGGCAGATGACATGACTGTCTATGTAGAAAATCCAAAAGAATCGACAAAACAGCTCCTGGAACTAATAAGCAACTATAGCAAAGTTGTAGGACACAGGTTAACATGCAAAAAGTCAATTGCTTTCCTATATCCCAGCAATAAATGAGCGGAATTTGAAATTTAAGTCATAATGCCATTTATATTAGCACTCAAAAAATGAAATACTTTGGCATAAATCTAACAAAATATATACAAGATCTACATGAGGAAAAGCACAAAACTATGATGAAAGAAATCAAAGAACTAAATAAATGGAGAGATATTCCACGTTTATGAATTGGAAGACTCAATTTTGTCAAGATGTCAAGTTCTTCCCAATTTCATCTATAGATTCAATGCAATCCTAATCAAAATCCCAGCAACTTGCTATTTTGTGATTCTAAAGTTTATACGGAAAGGCAAAAAACCTAGACTAGCCAACACAAAATTGAAGGGAAGGAACAAAGTTGGAGGGCTGACACTACCCGACTTCAAGACTTACTATATAGCTACAGTTATTAAAACAGGGTGGTATTGGTGAAAGAATAGGTGTATAGATCAATGGAACAGAATAGAGACCCCAGAAATAGACTCATATAAATATGGTGTACTCATCTTTGACAAAGGAGCAAAGGCAACATACAATGGAGAAAAGATAGCCTTTTCAACAAATGGTGCTGGAACAAGGGGACAGCCAAATGCCAAAAAAAAAAAAAAAGAATCTAGACACAGACCTGACACCCTTCACAAAAAATGGATCACAGATCTAAATGTAAATGCAAAAAAAAAAACCCCAGAAGATAACATAGGAGAAAACCTAGATGACCTTGGGTATGGTGATGACTTTTTAGATACAACACAAAAGGCACAATCCATGAAAGAAATAATTGATAACCTGGACTTCATTAAAATTAAAAATTTCTGCTTTGGAAAAGACAATGTCAATAGAATGAGAAGACAAGCCACAGGCTGCAGAAAATATTTGCAAAAGACATATTCGATAAAGGACTTTAAACAAAATATACAAAGAACTCTTAAAAACTTAACAATAAGAAAACAAACCGAATTAAAAACTGGGCCAAAGACCTTAACAGACACCTCACCAAAGAAGAGATACAGATGGCAAATAAGCCTCTAAAAGATGCTCCACATCATATGTCATCAGGGAAATGACAATTAAAACAATGAGGGGATAACTACCATACACCTATTAAAATGGCCAAAACTGGGAACACTGACAACACCAAATACTGGCGAGGACGTAGAGCAGTAGGAACTCTCATTCATTGCTGGTGGGAACACAAAATGGTACAGCCCCTTTGGAAGACAGTTTGGCAGTTTCTTACAAAACTAAACACATTCTTATCATACAATCCAGCAATCATGCTCCTTGGTATTTACCTAAAGAAACTGAAAACATATTCACACAAAAACCTGCACACAGATGTTTATAGCAGCATTCCTAATTGCCAAAACTTGGAAGCAACCAAGATATCCTTTAGTGAGTGAATGGATAAATAAACTGTAGTACATCCAGACAATGGAATATTATTAACCTTCCCCCGAAAATGAGCTATCAAGCCATGAAAAGACATAGGGGAATCTTAAATGCATATTAGCAAGTGAAAGACGCCAATCTGAAAAGGCTATATACTGTATGATTCCAACTATATGACATGCTGGAAAAGGTAAAACTATGGAGACAATAAAAAGATCAGTGGGTGCCAGGGGTTGGGGAAGGGAATGGGATGGATAGGCGGAGCACAGAGAATTTTTAGTGCAGTGAAAATACTCTATATGATGCTACAATGATGGATACATATCATTATACATTTGTCCAAACCCATGGAATGTTCAACACCATGAGGGAAGTGTAAACTATGGACTTTCGGTGATTACAACGTGTCAATATAGGTTCATTGATTGTAACAAACGCATTGACTCAGTGGGAGATGCTGATAATGGGGGAGGCTATGCATATGTGGGGGCAGGGGATATATGGGAAATCTCTGTACTTTCTTCTCAATTTTGCTGTGAACCGAAAACTGGTCTTAAAAAAAATAAAGTCCTTAAAGAAAAAAACTGGAATCTGACTTCAGATTCCTTGTCTGTAGAGTGAGAAAATAATACTACCAACTAACTTCACAGGATTATTGTGCTGATTAAATGAGATGTTTATAAACTGCTCAGTGCTCTGTGAATGATGATGATGATGTCACATAGATCACTTTATCTAACAAAGTGCAGATGAACACAGCCTTATCACAAGGAAGAAAAACAAAAACTGCCTAAGAGAAAAGTGTGCAAGACAAAAGATTTCTCATGCGTGATCCTTGAATACATTCAGGAGCATACTGATCAAGATTATTGGAGAAAAAAGGGAGGAAAATTAATTAATTAATTAAGCTCTACAGAAAAAAGAGCTTTAGAAAAGTGAGGGGGTACAGAGACTTGTTAAAAAGAAAAAAGGAAAAGTTTTAATAAGGATGCTTGAGCTTGGGCATAAATACACTCTCGCAGAAAGCTCTTGAACTTTCACCTTCTGAAGTTCAAGGTGTATGAAACAGTCAGGAGATTAATTAGCCAGAAAGTAAAACCCTCGTGAAAAGTATGAAATCTGAGTTAATACGGCTATATGAATCACAGAGTTGACTGGGTAAGGAGGAAAGGAATCTGAAAGGTGTAATTAATATCTTGCATACCCAGCACTTCACAGTTTACAAGGCACTTCCATATGTTACTGTCTTTTCTTATGACCTTTACAACCGCCTCATGATCGAAATAGAACAGACACTGGTATACCAACTTTAGAGATGAGGAAAAGGACAATCCAAGAATATAAATGACTTGCTCAAAGTCACACACGACGTGTTGGGATTAGACTACTTTATTTACTGAGCAATCATTTTATAGCAGGCAGGAACTGTGCTAAGAACTGACGACAGAAATATAAATAAAAGAATCTCCATCCTTTTTTTCTTTTTGCTGAGGAAGATTGGCCCTGAGCTAACATCTGTGCCAATCTTCCTCTATTTTGTATATGGGACGCCGCCACAGCATGGCTTGATGAGCGGTGTGTAAGTTCATACTTGGGATCCAAACCCATGAACCCCAGGCTGCCAAAGCAGAGTGCATGAACTTAACTGCTACGCCACTGGGCAGGCCCCAAGAATCTCCATCTTGTTGGAATTCATAGTCCAGAAAGGAACATCCAGGATTCAAACTTCAAGCCTGTGATAAATGCTCCCATCTGCCCTTCCAGAATGACTCTCCACTCTCTCACCCTGCTCTCTGTCCTGAAGTGCTGCCCCAAATGGGCCACCTCCACAGGCTCCTCCCCCTCGGTTTCCATTTGAGATTGACCACTGGGGAGCCCTAGAGGGAACCGAGGAGGAGAAAGGGAGAGAAGTCAGGGTATTTATTTCTCTGCTACGCCTTTGTGTGGTCACCTCAGGCTGTCCATGACCCTCTTCTCAAGACAACTCTCTTCGCAGGTTCCAGTGACTGCTCCCTCCCCTCCGCCCTTTGGGTCCAGGGGTGGAAACCACTTTGCCATTGCTGATCCCTGGTTCAGGGACTACCCCTGTGGTTCTCTCATACGCCAGTCACACCTTACAAATAAATCTTCTTGAAATTATTCTGAGTGTTCCATCTGTTTCTACTGGGATCCTAAATGATATAATCATCGGTGCTGGAAGTGGCTGTATGCAACACACCAAAGAAATGAGGTTTAATTGGGTTTTTCATATATTCGAAGTATACGGAAATGGTTACGCATAGGTAGGCTGCATTTTTTAGGGAAGCCCAGAATATGAAAGGGCTCTGCAAGGTCTATGCAAGCTTTCCTGCCACAGCACTTCTCAAGAAGTCTTCTGACCCAGCATACCCAGTGGAATTGGAAAAATCTATGGCAGACAGAGATGCTGAAAGGAGCCTGCTGGCAAGCTCTGATCAGAGAATCATAGTGCAGACCCCTAGGATGTTAGGATAAATCCATGTCCTCTTTTGCCATTAACTGTTCTTTTTCTCAACAGCAGTTCCTTCCTTATATCTGGGTCCTTGTAGAGACTTAGCTTGTGCCCACGGGACATTAAATGGCCATGAGATCATGCCCAGCGTGAACTGGATGTTATCTGATCCAGCAAGCCAATAAAATCAGCTATTCATATAAGCATCTATTATTAAATTGTATGTACAGGAATAGGCCCACACCAGTCTTGAAGACACAAATTGCAACAGCAGGTGATTCAGATTCCCACAGTTTCTAAACCTAATGCTTCATCTCTTTTCCCTCAACAACAATAAGCTTTCATGGGAAATTCCCTACAGCCAGTTAACTGTGGATAGATCTGTTAAGTGTGCCAGCACCAGCCAGCTGTACAATTACTCATAATGAACTTAAAATATATTGATAAAGGGAAATCCTACAAGAGGGCAGAACATTTGAGTGTTGTGTTGAACTTCATGTAGAAGAAATGGCCTGAGATATAAATCTACACTAACTCATGGGTGGGTTCTAAAAATTTGGCTAGTTGGTCAGAGACTTTTAAAAAACAAAATTGGAAATTGCTGGGAAAGAGATCTGGAAAGAAATATATAGATGGACTTCTCATAAAAGACACAGGGTGTGAAGATAATTCTATTCCATTAAATTTCATAAGAGGGTATCACAGAGGACAGTCTCAATGATAAAGTGAAAAAGAAAATCTGATGATAAATGTCACTTGGTATCTCTCATCAGCCATCCCAGTGTCTGCTTGATGGGCCCATATACAAAGCAGTCAGAGTAGTGGGGATAGAGACTATTCACAGGTTCAACAATCTCTTTCTCTACCAAGGAGGATCTGGCTTAGCAGCACTGAAGAAGGTCCAATCTGTCAAAAGCCAAGGTCAATGCTGAGCCCCCAAAATGGCATGCTCAATGGGGCAAGAAAGCCCAGCTGGTTCTGTGCAGCAGCAGGATGATTACACTGGATCCTTCCCATCACAAGGAGGTACTCTTCCCACTCCCAATGATAGACATATATAATAAGCGTCCCCTGCTTTCACTGTTTCTGCTAGCACCATCATTCGTGGATTTATAGTACAACTGATATATAGCCAAGGTAACCTGTATAAATTGCCTCCAAACCATTTTTCAGCAAAAGAAGTGAGACAATGGAGTCAATACTTAGAATTCACAAATCATATCACTTGCTTCCTCATAGAAGCAACCAGCTTGACAGAATTGTGGAATGCCCTGCTGAAGGCTCAGCCAGGGTGCAAGCCAAGACAGAACACCCTGAGAGGGTGGAGTTCTGCCCATAGGATGTATATATATGCCTCACACTAGCAGCCAAATACATGGGGCTATCACCACTGTAGAGGATGCACAGGTCCAGTACCAAGGGGTGGAGGCGAGAGTGGCCCACTCATGATTACATCTACTAACCCACTTGAAGAATTCTTGCTTCCTGTCCCCAGGACCTTACACTTGGTGAGTCTGAAGGCCCTAACATCCAACGGAGTAATTCTTCCACCAGGAAACATGGTTATTTTCTGATTCATTGGAAGTGGAAACTAAATTTAGGGTTCTTTATGTCCCTAAACCAACAGGTAGATCAGGAAGTCACCACACTGGCTAGGATAATGGCACTCAATGATCAGGAGGACCTGAGTTTCTGCTACAGAATAAAGACAAGAACAATGCTTGGAACTCAAGGAATTCAGTGGGGCACTTCTTAGCACTCCCTTCCCAACAGTCGTGGTCCAGGAAGAATGGCTACAACCCAGTGAAGACAAGACCACCAAGGACTCAGATCTTGCAAGAACGAAGGTCTGGGTCACTCCAACTGGAAAAGGACCTAGTCAGTCAAGGTGATGCCAGACAGTGAGGTAAATACAGAATGTAGAGTGGAAGGAGGCAGCTATAATTACCAGCTTAGGCCTTATGACCAGCCATAGAAGTGAGGAGCAGCTATAAGTTAAACTTATGTTCCTTAATTGCACCTTTTCTCCCTCTCCCATCCCCAGTATTTTATATGAAGAACACTGGGAGTGGCCAACATTTTAGTTTCAGGTTGCAATATTACTGTATTGGTATCACACTGGGATGATATGGTAGTTGATGGGACTCTTCATTCCCTGTCTTGGGGACATGCATTTTTAACCCAGATGAAGGACAAGAGTGGAGGCTGACAGGGAAAAAAGGGGGTGGAATAGGCCAGATATCTTTCATTTGCCTTTCCAGATCCACTTTCCACCCTTCTTCTCTCAGTTCTCTGCTCCATGAGACCTGTATGAACTCTATCTAAGGGTTCCTATGCTCCTGGCTTCTACTGGTTCCAAACAAAGTGCTTTAACATAAAATTAGACGGAAACAGAGGGAGACCAGGGTATTCATTCCCCAGGCTCCCGCCTTGAGGAGTCCCTTAGGCTGGCTACATCCCTATTAAAGATCACTGCCCCACTTATAGCGGCTTTCTGTACAAGACTAGCTCCTCCCAGGTTCTAGGAACTTCTTCCATCCCTTTTCTCTTTGGACATAAGACTGTTAACAGCTCCTCTATTCTAAGCCCCAGTTTTACTGCATTCTTCCCTGTGGCTCAGCTACACCTTGCTCAGAGTTTTGCAAATTGTCCCTCTTCTATCTATGACTTATCCTTATTTAAATGGGCCCTCTCTTTCTGGAAAGGACATGACTGATTCAAAGTCTAATGCTCATTCCACACACAACACTCACAGACTCTATATATACTACTAAATGTATTTTAATGAAAAAATTTATAAAAAGGATTAAATACACATGAAGATACTATAAAGAGTTCTATAAAGAAGATACTATAAAGAGCACTATAGAAATACAAAATTTCACTTTGCTTTTATGACTATATTTTCTAGTGATTCCAACGTACTTTACAGCTGGTGGCTCCTCTGTCCTTCCTCTAGCCCTGCAGTCAGTCTCAGCTCACCATAACCAAAATGAAACTTCACAGGAGAAAGGAGGCAGGAATTTTATCTTTAATGCATATAATCAAACAGAATTCAAATGCACTTAGTCTTTAGTCATTTGGTTTTGGGAAAATCTCATAACTATTTCCAGAACTCTCTTTGGTAATGAAAATAACCATTAACAGTGTTGGGGAAGAGGGAGAATCCCCCTCTGCCCTTTCCATTAAGGTTCTTATGGCTGGCCAAATAATTAAAAGACAGATTAGCAGGAGAAAATAATACCAAGTTTAACAACATGTATACATGGAAGAAACCAGGGAAACTGAATTTCTCAACACAATAGTGGCAATTCTCATCTTAAATACCATCTTCAGCTAAAGACAAAGGAGGATGTCGGGGGTGGTAGTGGTTTGGGATTTCAGAGGGGAAGAAGACAATTCACATGGAGAAGGAAATGTAAATGTTTGTCAGACAATTCTTTATAGGGCCACCTATAGAGACTGTGCCTGGAGAGACAGAAATCACAGTAATCAAGAGTATGTAGATTTAAGTAAGTCCTCTCCTTCTGTACTGATAAGAGTTTCCAGAGATAAGGCCATCTCTCCCCCCTTCCTAATACAGAGAGGGAGATACCTTTACAAATGTAAATATTTGGTAAACAGAACTTTGAAAAGAATGGGCTTAGCAAGGACTCTGCCAGTCTGTCCATACCCAGAGTTAAATTCCTTTAGGCAGTTAGTGGGGGAGGTCAAATGTCTGTCAGAGAAAATAATCAAGGTTAAGAGACATATTTCAGGGCGGCCAAATTTTGATCTCCCACAACAGAAAAATAACAAATTCCAGAAACCTTGAAAATGGTTTCCTTTCCCTCCATCCCCTGTGTGGAATGTGAGTAATGTTGTTTCCGTCTTTAGGAGTTGAAATAATTGTCTTTCATTTTCAGTTTGGGACCATATCATTTTACTGTCTTGAAAAAAAATAATTTAGGAGAAATCTGAAGAGTTTTCAAGAAATACGCTACTATTTTGCTAATGGAATTTAAAGTATACACTAATTAAGTATTTATGATACCGGCTCAAGACAAGGTTGCCATAAGGGAAGCCATATTGTAGAAAAGAAAAACCCTATTGTAACTTTGAATGACCTCTGACAAACTAACCTAGCTGGATATGCACTCTCCAGGAGATCTAACTGCTCTGTAGCTTTTACTTGTGCGTGCCTGTGCGTGTACCTCTCAGCTGCGATAAGATGATAACTTTGCTTTTTTGAGTTCCTTAGGAATATGATGACCCCTAAACAGAGAATCTATGCTGATAGCCATCATCAGTGAAAACTGAAAGATCTGGTGTGGCACTCCCAGCATGTAACACCAAAAGGTCAACATTCCTAACCCCCTCCCCATAACACAATGGTCTATATAACTGCTGGAAGATTTCATGCCCCCTTAAGATGGTTCTTTTGGACATGAGTAAGCCATCTTCCCTCTTTCTAGCAAGCTGTAATAAAAAAGTCCTTTTTCTCCCACCACCTTGCCTCTTGACTATTGGCACGTCTTGCGGCGAGCAGAAGGCCCCACGTGAGGCGGTAACATTTACAGTTATCTTAATGGACTATTTACACCACTCTAAAAGTTTTCCTACTGTTACTACAGATGAGGATAGCATTAACACTTTAACAGTATATTCAGGAAGCAGGATATCATTTCTTATAAAAAGCTTGTATAAAATACTCCCGAGTCCACACAACTTGCATTGTTACTGAGAAGTCTTAAATGGAGTGAGAAGGCACCAGGAAATTGATAAAGTTTTAATGTAAGTTGGAGAAATTTCTTGCTTCTGAAAAGCAGTGTTCCCAAAATACAGGAATATCAATACCACTCAGCATCAAGCCTTCCAGGATAATTCAGATGAGAAGACAGAGGTAGGTGGGGTGTAGTAGTGGAACCGACCCCATGCAGCAGCTGCCTGCTGTGTAATCACCGTTTGACATGAATTGTGTCAAAAGAACTGAACTAGAGAAGATCCCACCCAAAGTACTACAAACGATTGATTAACCGGCCCTGCAAAAGACGAGGGGCAGAGAAGATCTAGAAACACAAGCCTCTTAGGGCAAGAAGCTTGGGAAAAGTAATGAAAGGCAAGGAAGGACAGATAATAAGAGGAACAAGGGAAGTGCCAGCTGCAGTCACCGAGACAGAGCAGGCGATCAGGATCACAGCAGGGTGTTAAGAATCAGGCAATCTGCCAGCAGAGAAAGAAGTGAGCAACAGAGGGTTAGAAATAAAACGCTGTTCTCTGAGGGCCATCCAGCCCCCTGGTCTATGTTTCAACAGTTCAGAATAGCAGAGGCCATCTCCACACTGTACATGGAGAGAGAGGGGCGGGAACCACACAGGGGATAACGGCACCAGAACCTCAATTCCCCCTGAAAGATGTCACTGTGACACTCTGAGATTTGTTGACAGTTCAAGAAAAGAAGTTTGACAGTGGAGAATTGAGCATGAAAGATAGAGGATACACTCATCAAGCACAGAACAGTAATTATGATAATATTAGTAGTTTACAAATCATTTAATCTTCACACAACCCTACATGGTTATTATCCCCACTTTACAGATGAGGAAACTGAGGTCTAAAGAGGTAACTAACTTGCCGAAATCATACCTCTAGAAAGGAGCAGAGATGGGATTTGAACCCCTTTGCCAAGCAAGCTACGCCTGTGATCCCTAGGAGATGTGGGATTTTATTTTCTTTCTTGTGCACTCCTGTTCACCCAGTATCTAGCACAGCAGGCTAGTAAAAGCAGCCTGCAGGTTCACAAATCATTGTCACATGAAGCATCTTTCCAGGCTTTCCAAAGAGCAAACATGGGCATTTACATACAACGTGGGAAAGGTGTGCATGGAAAACTGTTCATTAATCCATTCCAAATCAGTTCATCTACATAAAAAAACTCCAAAAGTGCAAAAGTGTTTTTGTTGTTCTTTGTTTTCTTGCTAGTTCTTTGTGATTGAAAGTTGTGGAGCCAGATCGAGAGCTCCCAGAGGACACAGTTTAACGTTAGCAGGTGTTCAATAAATGTTTCTTTTAAATAAACGATGGGGAGAGGGGCCGTGTTTTGCTGAACTGAACGGAGATGTGGAACGCCGAAACTGCGTTCCAGTCAACAGATCTCAGTGCTCCACCTCCACCCCAGTGACCACGAAGGGGCTAAAGACTTTCAACATCAGCTATCTTGCAGCTAACTTGATGAGACTTACACATTTCCCAGAAGATTGTTGGAGGAGGGAGGTATAAAAGTAGGAATAGTAGCAACAAAGGCAACGAACACTGCTGAGTGCTTACTGTTTGCAAGGGGCTTTCCTAAATGCCATGAGATAAGTACTTCTAACGTCCTAATCACGGATGAAGCAATGAAGATACTAGAGGGAAGGACTTGACCAAAACCACACAGCTAGAACTTGAACCCAGACGATTTGACTCCTCAGCCCATGCAATAAAAGGCAGAGAGACTGCTCCAAAGAACTGAGTTTTCCAGATAAGAAATTCTGAGTTCAGCAGTTTATTGTTATAATAATGCATTATTTTATTGCTGTTGCCAGCAATCCTCCATCCTGGAAGGTGCCAGTGATTCAAGTACCTCTGGTTTTGAGTAGAATACACTAAACTGACGTTCTGAGGTTTGCTAACACTTCAAACACACTTAAAGTAATGCCTCAATCATTGAGGGGAAAAACACTATCCTCGGGTTTTCAAATCTGCTCCATATAATCCGCTGTTTATGGGCCACAGCATGGATGGAAAAACACAGCTGTTGTCTTGACCGCCCCTTCCTGAGTTTGCTACGTTTAATAAAATGTAATTGTAGAATCAGAGGCTTATTTTAGATTATGGATACTATTTAAATGTTAGAACACAGTAACACTTACTTTGAAGAAAGAGTTCTATCTAGAACTTTCTCCAATGTCATATTATACCACATCCATTGTGGCCTAGCCACTCTGCCCTTCTATTCCTAAAACCCAGCAAGCTCCTTCCCACTCTAGAGACCTTGCACTTTTGTTTCCTCAGCCGTGACCACCTTCCCCCGATCTCTGCACGGATGGCTGCTTCTTAGAGTTCAGATTTTACCTTAAATATGTCCCTGACCACCCAAACTAAAGTAGCCGCCCAGACACCACCACATCACCACATTTTAATTCCCTGCACAGCATCTGTAACCCTGTGATGGTGGGCTGTGTGTCCCACTGGAACGAAAAGGATGCCAGAGAGCAGGAACATTTTCTGTCTAATTTGCCACGATATCTCCAGGGGACGGAACAGAGTCTAGCACTGGGCAGGTGGTCACAGGACACACGACAAGTGAATGAAAGACAGAATGAATAACTGAATCCCTCTTCCTGCTTCACTGACTTGACCTACAGAGCAGGATGTCATTCAGAACAGGAAACGCTGCCAGAGTGCGGCCCAATTTAAGATTGCCATTATTGTTTTAATATGTAAGTTGCATGACTCTGAAATTTTCGTTCAAGTCACAAAAACTACAAAGAATACAGAAAGAATGTGGACTATTTATGCAAAAGTGAGGCCTTCCCAGTAAAGGACTTTTGTGATTTTACTTTCCAAACGTAAAACAATCTCTAGATTTGCATGTTTGTTTTGCAGCCTACACAACTATTACTGACGACCCCGCACTTCAGTTTTTCCGATATGTACTTTATATCCTAGTAATAAAAGCATGAGACCAGAGCCCTGCATTGATTTTTATTGGCACGGTCTCAGCTACTGAATTTTTTTTATTTTAATCTGCCTTCACTGAGTTGCTTTAAAGGTTTAATAAAGTCATGTTCATTAAGCAATTTGATATTCCTAAGTATAAGAAGATTCAATAAAATAAAGTTTGTTTTTTTTTACTTTTAATGCTCTGATACCTGATAACAGAAATAAAGAGCAATAATATCCCAACCACTTTAAAACTAAATGGGCTCACACATAGAGCTCTCTCCTTTCTGATAAGAACGCAAAACTTACAACACACATGAACAAATTGGACCACTGATTAACATGGCAAGCAAAGTTAAAGACAAGAGAAAGTCATCACTTAATTAAAATAAATGAGGAGTCATTAACTTAATTGGATTGAGATCCTCAGAAAGGGACTGAAATCCCCTATCTAAAAAGCAGGCATATAGTAAAATCAAATTTCACCACCCAATCAATGATCTGACTCTAACCTGATGGTACATTCATCAAGAGTGAGCACTTAATTTGGTCTTCAAACACCTTCAATTATTTTTGTATTCACTAAGACTATCAGTGAGGTATTAATAGTTACAAAAGTGATATTTGTGATGTGGACATTTGCCTCAGACATAAAACTGAATAGATATGAATATAAAGACACATGAATACCCATAGGTGAGTGTGGGTGTGTGCGTGTGTGACAATCTGCTGATACTCTGTTCATAGTATAGTAGTGTAAAACTCAGAAAGCATTTTGGCAAGACCACATTTCATTTGCAAGAAGCTTTAGCCTTGTGACTTTCTAATTTAGGATTTTTATTTTGAAATATATAGAATAAATACAACATGAAATAATAGAATAAATTCTACCTCCCCAAGTGCTTCTTCCTGGGGCATGAATTTCATTTATTACAATAAAACTCCTCGTGCTTTGGCAAATTTTCCATCATGCAATCCACTGAGTAAAAATTACTCACCAGGTCTTGATCCAGTCAGTCTTCCCAAACTGCAAGATGTAGCATGTAAAGAATATAGCACCATATAAATATTTTCAAATGAGCAAATAGCAGAAGTCAAAGAAAAGAAAAAAGCCTATTTTGGCAAGTCCAATCTTTATGACATGAACATCCTTTATAATATAACCTTAAAAAAAAAAACCTTAAAAAGGACGCTGTTAAAGACACAACAGCAATAAAATATGTATTTAAATTTTTCCATTGCTTATGCTGGTTTGCAACTGGGCTTTCTGCACAATAGAATTAAGCAACTCTTTCTGATGCTCAGAATAATTTAATTGAACCTCTTACATTTTTTCCTCATCTATCAAAAGAAAATGTGTTGGCATTCACTCTCAAATTTTTTATCAATCAGCATGCATGACAGAGCAACACAGCAATTCTTCATTATACTAATGGGGGGAAAATTAACTTGACATCAAGCCTAATTGAGTAAAACCTCACTAATTCTTCTAAATAGGGATAAGTCCTGCTTGATTAGTGAAAGCAATTTAGTACAGAACATGTTGAGATAAACACAGTTTTATTGCTTTCCAGAATCACACTAACGAACAGCTCCCGCAGCAACACGGGTGCGGTAGAGGCCCTTCCGAAAATCTGCCACATTGTATGGGCAAGATTAATGTAGCATATCAATTACTTGTTAGATAACTTAAAAACCTTAGGTGCATCTTGCCTGCAAATTGTTTCAAAAGCACGTTTTATAGATGCTGTCAAGATACTCTACAGGTTACGGGCCGGCCCCGTGGCTTAGCGGTTAAGTGCGTGCGCTGCGATGCAGGCTGCCCGGGTTCGGATCCCGGGCGCACACAGACGCACTGCTTCTCCGGCCATGCTGAGGCCGCGTCCCACATACAACAACTAGAAGAATGTGCAACTATGACTTACAACTATCGCTTGGGGCTTTAGGGGAAAAATAAATAAATTAAAAAAAATTTAAAAAAAAAAAAAAGATACTCTACAGGTTAGCCTATAAGCAAAATACATATAACAAATCGTCATTTCTCAGCTATCATAGACTAGTAGAGTCAAAATTAACCAGGTTTCACTACGTAGGCAATCCTCAACTCACTACAAGTTGTATTCCAGAAGTTCAAGTGTACATTAATTGTTAGAAATCAGAAGTCCTGGGCCGGCCCCGTGGCTTAGCGGTTAAGTGCGTGCGCTCCGATGCAGGCGGCCCGGGTTCGGATCCCGGGCGCGCACCGATGCGCTGCTTGTCCGGCCATGCTGAGGCCGCGTCCCACATACAGCAACTAGAAGATGTGCAGCTATGACATACAACTATCTACTGGGGCTTTGGGGGAAAAATAAATAAATAAATAAAAAATTATAAAAAAAAAAAAAAGAAATCAGAAGTCCTTAAAGCAACGTTCCCATTAGGAAGTCAGTGTAAAGCAAGAACACAGGTTTGGGAATCAGACCCCAGGAGGGCATCTCGTCACAGCTCTGCTGTTTACTGTCTGCGTGAACTTGAGTGAGTCACTTAACCTCACTGAGTCTTAATTTACAAATCTGTACATAGATTTAATACCTAGTTCAGGGAGCTGTTGTAGGAATTACACATAATAATAGCTGTAAGGCACCTACTACAGTGCTGTCTACTCTTACCTCTCTGCATTTCTTTTCTTTTCTCAAGTCTCTCTCTACATCAGAGAGGAATAGCTGGGAGGCTGTGGAGGTGCTTCAGTGGGTTCCTGACCCCCTTTAAACTCTGTAAAAGTTAGTGGGTCTGTATACCCTTCTGTTGCAAAATGTAATGTACTTCATCAAACAGCTTCCTAAGAAGAATGATTAAGAACTATTGCCCTACTGTTTAGGACACTTCCCTAAAATTTTCAAAATTAGAAATGGCGAAATGTTTAAAAATAATAATTGGAAGTATACTCTGAACCTAGGTTACCGTTTCACCCAATCTGATTTACCTAGCAGCCTCCTACCCATCCTTCAAGATGGGGACAAGCATCACCTTCCCAGGAAAGCACCTGTGACCACCTCACTTGCGTCACTTCCCACCCCAACATGTGCCATTCTCAGCACACCAACCTGGGCACCCCTCTCTACAATACTCATCATACTACACTCTAGCTATTTGTTACATGTCTATAAGCACCTTTAAGGAATTCCGAGTACATGGTAGATGCCTGTCAAGTGGATACATATTTTTCCTCATAAAAATGTATTTATATTTGGATTTCATTATAAGTAGTCATTTTAACTGATGAGAAGCATGCAAATCACGTAGTAACTTAGCTTTGTTAAAAGAACTTTGAGTGTGACAGATTAAGTTCAAATAAATAAACCCTGATAGCTCTGAAATTCAATTTCCTCGTCTGTGACTGGAGATAATCACACCCACCAACCAAGGTTGTACATGAATAATAATATTTGTAAAGTACTGAGTATACTTCCTGCACATGATAGGTACCACTGCCATCACACCACCAACCACCACCATCACTACCATTCCTATTAATTATTTAGGAGTGGCAGGTAATAGAAATCTGACACGCCTATTAATGAGATGCTCTACCTGACACTGTGGTTCAGAGACCAAAGAAAAGAAAATCTGTGTAGGGACAGCTTTCCAGGAGGTGGAGTGCAAAACGTTTCTGGAACTTCATATGCAGGAGGAGGCTACTTTCATATGTGACCTCCTGGCTCCCAGAACCCTTCAAAGGTTGCAGGCATGCCATTCTCCCTGTCTGCAATGGTGTGCAACGCCACCCAGCTGGACTGTGCCTCACATCTGTGCAGAGCGGTGCTGGAGTTTGTGGGTCTGGGATGTAGAGGTCAACATCTCTACCCCTGAAAGTGAGGACACAGACTCAGGGCTGAGGATTCTGCCTTTCTGCCCAGCAGTCTGCCATCATCTCTAATCACCTCTTAAGCACATTAACAGAGAGCTGATTCCAAGCCTTTTCCACTTTTCCCCAGCCCCACACTCCTTCACTGCTACTTCCCACTTGCCTGCGATAGAGACCATCTGACACACACGCCCTCCCCTGCACCCACAAACACTTTCTCCACCTTCCACTCCATCTTAGAATAAGAACCCTCTCCTTGTCAAGATCAACAGCTCCACTTGTGCTCTAATGCCCTTTCTTTTTCTTCTCTAGGAATCTGCTCCATCGGACGTGCTTACCGTGACTTCCATTCTCTTCTGCATCTTCAATCTCTCAGTCCACCGGGCCTTTCCTCTGTCTGAAATCGCCCTTAGATTAACAAAATCCTGAATCCTGATACTTCATTGAAATGCACTTCCCTTAAATCAGAAACTCCTTGGAATAATTCATTTTTCTAGTCTTTTTCTCTATCTATTTATTAAATCTGGCCTTTCCTCTCCTTACAGCCCAACACAGCATAGTACTGCCTCCAAAAGTAGCTATATCTGACTTTAAAAGCACTGGAAATTTATGTATTCTTTACCAAAACCTTTTTGAAAACACCGAGGAAGGAGTTACTAGCACACACATGGCACCACTTCTCAATGCGCTGCAGACCTCTCTCTTGGCCATAGTTTCAGTTGTCAGGGCAGATCCTCCCAATCTCTTCTTCCCTCAAAATTCTTCCAAATTTTTCTCTCCCCCCAATACACCAGTTCTCCATCTTCAGATAAACTTATTATGGAAGCTGACCCATTATTCTCATTCATGACTCTGCTGGGGCAGTGCAAACAAAGAAAGGTTATCAAGGAGAGTCCACTATATCCTGGGGGCCCATGACATTTCTTCTATTCATAACTGGGAACATGGCACCAGCCCATCCCACCCCAGCTCCTGGCCACTTTCTTCTACTTTTCCTCCCTAATGTCCTTGAGGCTAGCATTGCCTAATGCACAAGACTCTGTCCACCAAAGTCTCTTCTAATGAAAACCTGACACCAGGAAACTTGTTCTGAAGAGAAAGCAAGTCAACCTCAAAATTCAATCCAACTGCCTTCAGATCCTGTATTCATACTTGTGTTTGGTTTTGTTCTCTGCAAACCGCCACGAAAGCCCTGTTCTCCTCATCTATCCTAGTAACCTTCACTACTATAACTCTTGGCTATAAACTGCTCCTGCACTGAGGTCATCAATCTATTTTTGAATCTTCAAAATGTACCCCACCATATCTTCACCGAAAACCCACTGCACGAAATGTTTTCTCCTTCTAGTTGCCATGTGCTTGTAAACCTGACACACGATCCCATAACCTTGTATCAAATCTCCTACTCTTTCAAGAGCCCAATATTCTGCATTGAAATAGAGGTCGTTGTGAGTTTGAGACCACACACACTGTCGGCTGCTGTTGCTCTCACTTAATCCCCACTACTTCTCAGGAATATGGTAATGTTTGATTGTTTGGTCATGGTAGTAAAAAGAGTTAATATTTACTGCATACCTATGCTTATTCATTACTTTTAAAATATTTAATCCTTGTAATAATCTTGACTGGTAGAGATTTTTACCAATTTACAGATGAAAAAAATGAGTTTTAGTAACCTGATTAGTTGTCAGTAAACTTACTAAACTCAAATCTGACTCAAGTTCTTTTGACAAAGCAAAGTTACTCTAATTTTCATGTTACTAATCAATTAACACCTAATGAATAATACCATAGTTCAGAAATGACACAATTTTTGTGAGAAAATATACTTATTTATTCATTTATTCTTTCACTCTGCTTTAAGCCTCCTCAATTGTAAAAGTAGAAAAATTAATTGAGTACAGATTACCTATACTTGGTTATATTGTAGAAAAGGAAAAAAAAATCTAATAAAATTCAACCCTGAGAAAAACACTTAGGAAATTCTGAATATGAAGGAACTTTCTTAATCTAATTAAGGGTATCTATTTTTAAAAAAAGAATACTAAAGCAAGCAACCTGCTGAACTTAGAAGCATTCCCATCAAAATCAGAAATAAGACAAATACCAGCTATCACTACTTCTACTCAGCATTCTATCCATGAGTTCTTACCAATGCAACGAGACAAGAAAAGTAAGAGCTGTAACAACTAGAAAAGGAGAAAAAATGTGCTTATTTGGTCTTTGATGTCTACAAAGAAAATCCAAAAGAGTAAACAAATAAAATGCAAGAAATAAAAGGAAAGTTCAGCAATACTGCAGGATACAAAATCAATATACTGAATTCAACGTACTCCTACGTCTAACTGGTTATAACCAGTTAGAAAATATACTAGGAAAAAAGACATTTATAATATCTCAAAAGCTACAAAGTAATTAGGAATAAATCTAACAGAATACTTTAAAGACATTTATACAGAAAATTACAAAGAAAATCTGAAACATCATAGAGATGTTAGCTGTCCCTCAATTGATCTCTAAGTTCAATGCAATGTCAATAAAAATCCCCAAAATGACACTAATATAGAATAACAAAGATAATTTTCAGTGAAAAAAACAAGGTGAGGAGCCTTGTCTTAGGAGATTGAACATTTACTAAAAACTACAATAATTAAGGTAGTGTGGTATTAGGGCAGGATTTTTTTTTTTAAATAGATAAATGAAAGAGAATAGAAAACCCTTATACAAACACATTGATATACAGAAACTTGATATATGGCAGAGACAAAATGATCTATCCAATAAAACAAGCTAGGATAACTGCTTTTCTACATAGAAAAAAAAAAAACTACATCTTTTTCTTATATCATATACAAAATAAATTCCACATGGGAAATTAAACTTAAAACTTTTAGAAGAAAATATAGATGAATATCTTCTTTGCTTTGGCAAAGGGAAGATTTCTTAAACAAGACTCAGAGAGTAGAAAGCCAGAAGAAAAGTATTGACATATTCACTACACTGAAATTAAAACTTTTTTACAATAAAATATTTTATAAACAAAGTGAAAAGAGAAGTCACAGACTTTGAGAATATATTTGTAACCCACTTAATTAATGAAGATTAGCATCCAGAATATATGTCAGACTCCTACAAATGATAAAGGTTCTCTCCTTGACCAAACTTTAGTCAAGCTACTCTGAGCCTTCTTCTCAACTAGGCCTCAGTCTTGGGCTTGTGTGTCCATCCTTGCAGAGTCCAGTGGTAGCAAGTATCCTAAGTTAATTTAACAAGAATGCCCCCATCCTTGATATTTGATCACCTGGGCCTGCCTTCAGCAAGAATCCTGTTAAGTTGGTTTAGCAAGAATCTCCCCTGTCCTCAATATCACCTCTTAGTAATTTTCTATCCACTGACTCCCTCATTCTGCTCATTAGCAATAAATCCTCAGCTGTCTTTACTGCATTCATAGTTGAGTCTAATCTCTCTCCTCTATTGTAACAGAGTTGGCCCCTATTGTCATAGTCTTGAATAAACTCTTCCTTACCATTTTAACAAGTGTCAAAATCTTGTTTCTCTCATACAAATCAATAAGAAAAAAGATAAACAACTCAACTAAAAATGTGTAAAACAGATGAACAGGAAACACAAAAGTAAATTTATGACCAGTAAGCATATAAAGAGATGCTTAACTTTACTAGTAATCAGAAATATACAAAGAGAAATCACAAAATGATACCATTTCAAACACACTAAATTGGTAGTGAATTTTTTTAAAAGTTTGAAATTTTCAAGCACTGGTTAAGATGTGGAGAAAATGTGAAATTCTCTTCTGCTACTGATGAGAGTGTAAACAAGCATAACAGTTTGGAGAGCAGTTTGTTGTTATTCAGTAAAATTAGATATATGCAAACCTCTGACCCATTTCTTATAAGTCTAGCTATATACCCCAACCTTTCTCATAGAGATTCTGAAAGACAATTAAGTCTTAACGCCTTAAGGTGTCCATTATACATAATAAGTTAAATTCTCTTCCATACACATAGAATGGTACTAACTATATGTATCATCCTTAAGAGATGAGAGAAAACAGTCACTTAGCTTGTTTTCAGTGGGGCTTACTCATCTCACAAAACCCCTGTTGAGAAAATTTCTAGACCACGGTTCTAAACCACGAATCTGAGATGACCTAAACGCCACCCAAGGGCATTGAGAAATGTGAGGATAACGGCGGCTATTTTTTGGTTGTCATTAGTGACTGGAGTGCTGCTACTGACAAGTGGTGCCCTGGAGCCAGAAATGCTGCCTCTCCCACACAGAGGGGATGCACAGGACACTCTCCCACAAAGTCGTTCCATCTGAAGTGCTGTCAGCGCCCACCTCTGCCCTAGACGACCTCTCATACACAGGCACAGTGAGACATGTATAAGAATGTACATTGCGGCATTATTGTTATAGCAAAAAGCTGGAAAGAAAAAAATGACCATTTTAAGAGGAAATGGATAAACAAGTAGTAGTAAGATCCCACAACTAAAATGAATGAAGTAGAAATACAAGTACTGAGATATGGGGGGGGGGGGAAGCAAGTTGCACAATAAAATGCCCAATACAATAGCTTTTTTACTCACTTCCAAAAATGTAAAATAATACAATATATTTTTATGGATATATAAATATATAATAAAAATATAAAAACATAAATAGATATGGTAAGATTAAATTCATGATAATGACACTGATGAGATATATGCATGTCATGGAATACTATAAAGCAATGAAAATGAATGAACTACTATTACAAGCCACAATATAAATGAATTTCACAAGCATAATATAGAGCAAAAGAAGGCAGATACAAAAGATTATATACTCTGTGAAAAACTATTTATGGTATAATGTTGGAACTCACAGTAGCAGTTTCCTTTGGGAGGAAAGGGTGTAATCACTGGGGAGGGGCACAGTGGAGGCTTCTGAAAGCTGGTGATGTTCTGTTTCCTGGTGTAGACGGGTGGTGGTTCCACAGACATTTACTTTGTAAAAACTCATAGAGCTATACAGTGAGGATCTGTTCTCTTTCCTGTATGTATGTCTTATCTCAATGCAAGTGCTTATTAAGAGAAAATTTAATCATCTTTCCTCCTCCCTGCCCACTCGCCCCTTTTCCAGGGCTCTCTCCTGATCGCTCATTTTGTTAACCATGCCATCTTTCTTCTGTCACCCAGGCTCACACACTCATATTTGGTCTTTCAACTCCAGCAGACAAGACCGACTAATACTAACTGGGACTTTTATGAAATTTCTCTTTCCTTTTTTCCCACCAACATCAAACAGATCTTCTGTTTTCTGTCTAACTCTGCATTTTTTTTTTTTTAAATTTTTTGTTTATTGCAGTAACATTGGTTTATAACATTGTAAAAATTTCAGGTGTACATCATTGTACTTCTATTTCTGCATAGATTACATCATGTTCACCACCAAAATACTAATTACAACCCATCACCACACACATGTACCCAATAAAAATGTCTAACTCTGCATTTTATAAATCAAATTGGAAAGCAAGACGTTTTGGTATCTTACCCTGATAACTCCTAAAAGGTTTCCATCCACCGTGAGTAGGACTCTGAGTGGATTTTTCAAGATTCTTTGGCAAACAAGATGTGGGATAGGAATTAGTCAGGATTTCTCTGGCAATTTCTAGCGAGATTGAGAGGACTTCTCTTGGAATGTCTTGTCTTTGAACGCCTTTTCTTTTCAACTTCAAGATATTCATTTATTCAACAGAAATTAAATTTCTGTGCAGGTGGGTGTGGCTATACACACAGGGAAAAGAGAATCATAAAAGCCTACAGATTATACCCAGAACTCAAAATTTCATAACATTTTAATTATGTTTGCATGGTCCTGAAAGCACATATCAATGGATTAAAATGATAAACTCCACAAAAATATGAACCATTTAAATGTTTACCAGACAATTAACTAAAATGTTCCCTTTTCATTTGATATCATACCAGTCCCTGACTGAGATCCTTAAGCTACTGTCTATCCTTCAAACAGATTAAGTAGTACAGATTTGGGTACCTTCCACAGCACTTCCATATATATTATCTTATTTGATTCTCCCAGCTGGCCTAGGAGTTGGTAGTAGTGACGTCTTTCTTTATGAATTTTCTGTGTCATGGTGATGCTACCAGCCCCTCTGTATGAGATGAGGGATGTCCCAGCTGGCCAAACCACTGGCTAATTTAAGGAGTCACAACAGATAACCTTAAGTCCCGCCTCACATTGGGTATCAACCAAAATGCTTTTACCAAATTTACATATCTAGGACACGGTTTTATCTGAAAAACCAAAAGTAGTTCTTAACGGAGGATTTCCCCTTCTAGTAAGTTGCTCTGGCCGATATTTCAAGCCTCTCCATTTTAGTTCTGACTTAATTTAGATTGCATGTAGCCTTCAGTAGCGTGACTTTATTCACCAGTGCTCTCTCTCATCGTTCAAATTATGATTTTTACATCTTGTACCACTAAATTTTTCATCTTTATAATTAATCTTTAAATTAATATAACACTTTATAATTAATAATAAAATTTCTGTATCCAGATAAAAAAATTAACAGCACTAACTACAATGCTTACTTCATTTTTAAGGATTTTATGCACCCCAATTATTTCAATAATATGACAAATATCTTTCATACATAATTAAGGTGTCATTATTTTAATGTCCTTTCAAATGAACTGAATGTATCAGAGTGTGACAGACAAACTGGACTTTTGAGTGCATAGCTGAACAACTCTGATAGAGAATCTGTGATGCAAAAACTGACAATATCATTCAAATGGCAAGTTCAATTGCACCGTAAAGTTTTATTCCATTAAGTGAGAGTAAATGTTTCAAGTTCTCTTAGTCAGTCTGACAGAAGGTCAATGGCAGGCTTGCAAGCATTTACATTCACAAGGTTTTCTTTACTACTAAACAGCCTTCAAGTTTTAAAAATCAAACTTTAATTTCTAGGAAAAGCACTCAACTTATAAAAAAATGGAGATGAGAAAGTATGGAATTCTACATATTTTATCCTCTCATTGTGTTACTCTATCTCAGTGGAAAAAACTAACAGATTCAAAGGCCTTTATGGCATAGTAGAACCCTCTTCTAAATAATGATCTGTAAATAATTAAGCACATGGATTTAGAAGCTAATTCCAGAGGAATTAAAGTTGAAGTGATAGGATTTGATGAGATCACTATGATTAAAAACCTCTAAGGAAATAGAAGAAAAAAATGTAGTGAATGGAAGAGGGAGGGAAATATATATTTATCACATGCATATAATGTCAGACACATTGTTACATAGTTGACTCATAGTAAATTATTTAATTTTCACAAAAATTCATTAATATAAGGATTTTTGCTCCTAATTTTACAAGATAAGCAAACAAAGGCTCAGAGATGTTAAATAATTTTCCCCAAATCACACAACTAACATATTCTATTGCTGAGATGTGAACACTGGCCCACGTAAGTCTAAAGCCCTAGCTGCCTCCCCCACACCCAGCTACCCTGCAAGAAAAAGGAGATTCAGAGAAGGCACCAGGACAGCAGTAGCTAAAACGGCACAGGACACTGCCACACCACAGAGACCATCGAATAAGTAATCGCAAGAGGGAGGGAACGTGTTCCAGTGAAAAATCCGCCCTTATGTTTCCAGCATTCCGTCAGTAACAGGTACTCAAATGTTGCTAAACTACAGGAATGCCTCAGAAAGAAGGAGAATGAGTGTTAAGAATATAGCATGCTGGGGCCGGCCGGGTGGCACAAGCGGTTAAGTGCGCAAGCTCTGCTTCGGCGGCCTGGGGTTCGTGGGTTCGGATCCCAGGCGCGCACCGACGCACCGCTTGTTAAGCCATGCTGTGGCACGGCGTCCCATATAAAGTACAGGAAGATGGGCATGGATATTAGCTCAGGGCCAATCTTCCTCAAGAAAAAAGAGGAGGATTGGCATCAGATGTTAGCTCAGGGCTAGTCCTCCTCACACACACAAAAAAAAGAATATAGCATGCTGCCTAGAAGAATCACTTGTACCATTCCAGAGAGAAACTTCAGAGAGTAGGTAGTGATTTTTTAAAATTATACACGATTAAATGTTTGAGGAGATGATGAAGAAGAGGAGGGAGCACATAAAGATCAGTCAGCAAATGGAACTAACAGGCAGTGCATTACAGGGAGCACATAAAGATCAGTCAGCAAATGGAACTAACAGGCAGTGCATTACAGGGTAATGGTTAATGCATGGATCTAGGAAGCAGGATGTCTGGGTTTAAACCGAAACTTGGTACCTGTGGATCTTGGCTAAGTTACTTAACTTCTCTGTACATCAGTTTCCACATTGTTAAGATGGAGATAACAATTGTACTTACCTCAAAGGGTTGTTACTTTGAGGAGTAAATGAGTTAATATATGTAAAGCCCTTAAGACAATGTCTGACACATAGTCTTACTTCAGTATTAGCTAGTCTTTCGAGAAGTTGGACACTGTAGGGAAGGAGAAAGTTTGAGAAGTCTCAGGGAGTAGCAGAGTCAGGAAAAAAGAATAGGGTAGAAAAGACTTGAGCATGTTTGTAGACATGGAGAGAAGGAGAGATTCAGGAAAAAATAACGAAAACAAGAAAAGACTATGGGAAAGATAAGCACATTTGGAGGAATTGGCCTTAAAAAAGAGAAAGGATACAAGTTGTCGCACAAAAGGGAAGATGGAGAGCCCAAGAGGACACAGAGCAGTTTTCAGGAACTAACAGAGGAGGTGAGGCAACAAAGCTCACAGAGATTCCAAATACCAACATCAGTCTTCTCATTCAAGGAAGAAAACGTAGGAGTGAGAATTTTGTGGAGTAACGAAAAATTTTTAGAACAGTTATTCCTGAAAATTGAAAAGGTGTTCACTAGAGATGAGTAAAAGTGTAGTGTGGGCTAATTCAGAGTGGATTCAGGTACCAGTTTTCATGACTTTGGCAACACATAGACTAGAGCCAGATAAAATGGCCTATAGGGAGCGAGGAAGCACTGAGGCGGATCCAGCGAGACAGCAAATTGCACCAACAACCACCCACCCAGAATTCCTCCTCATGACTGTCTAGGGACATTGTCCGCCTCTAATTAAACCAGCTTTTGTGTAAGCAGCAATCAATCAACATCAATGAAAACCACTTCTTATATAATTTTATTACTTATATAGTTTTCAATTTTAACTAATTGTTATTATAACCACATACAGTAAAGTAACTGATTTCTGCTTTTAAATCTTGTGATGTTCAAAAACTATACGATTTTAAATAGTAAATAGGCTTTTGGTGAAATACAGCAGACTGGACATTCATAGTTCTCTCTAGTCCTCCTGAAACTCCCTAAAATAAAAGAATAAAAAGGCCATAAAAGCCACAGGACAGGGAGAATAGAAGATGATATGACAGCACTAAGATCATTATTTTGGAAGATGAAAAGAGGAGGATGAGTTCTAACCGACTTCACAAAGTCAACAATAAGCAAAGTGATGCAGGGCCCGGAATCTCAGAGAAGTTCAGAAATTGGAGGCACTAAGTACCTCTGAAGGTGGTGGGGAAAGAGTGGAACTGAAAATGAGAGAATTAGGTGTAAGTTTATTTAAGGAGCAATTAGAACCCCCGATCCTTGCTCCCAAGCCAGTGCAGCAAGGCAACCACCCCAAATGATGACCAGACGTTTACCCTTTGGGGAAACTGAACCAGAAAGACCCCAATTCAAGGACACAAAGCAAACTGAAGGCTGGAGTGAAGTACAGTGCTGAGAACAGGGCTAGTAAGAGAAATATCCACAGTGCCCCAGTCCCCTTCTCCTCCATCCTACTTCCCAATAGGGGACTCCAGGAATGTATACCACCCTTCCCACCCCCAGGCAAGAATGGAGAAAACCAACTACCTGAGAGAAGAGACCAGTAGATAAGCCCCACACATATACACAGAGCTTCCAACAAGTTTTTTGTATCTCATACTTAAAAAAAAAGAACACTTTCCACTTTTCTGTATAACATTACTGTATAATATTATATAATATTTCAGTTATGTTATAGAAGGGCAGAAAGTCTGTCTGTTTTGTCCCATTGAAGCATTTCCAGTACTTAGAGGAATGCCAAGTACATATTAGGTACTCAGTAAATACTTGATCAATGAATTCAGTGTATTTAAAATTGGTTGGACTCTCATGGAAACCCAAGCACCTCACGAATGTTATCTTTCTATGTGTAGAAAAGTCTCCTTAACATCCGTACACTTTGCAGCCAAATTCCACTTCACTGCACCTCAATTTTAAACATAAAATTCACCTTAGGCAACTTCTAAAAATGGCTGATATTAATTTTTCTTTTTTTAGAAAAATAGGTGGATCATATCACTTTATATTTAATAGCAACTATTTTAAATGAAAGCACAAGACGTTTCATTTAGAACAGAGCCTGATCACAGCCGACATGAGGAATGGGCTCCATAGTCACTCTAGCGGCTTTGAGGAGCTAAGAATCCCCAATTACCTTACCTTCCTAAGGAATCAACACCTAACAAATACAGTCCTCCAAAGGTGTAGACTCAGAGGAAAAAGACCCACCTGTCCCCATAGATACTGAAATGGCTTCTTCATGTGTCTATACAGTAGTCAGAGAGAGAAAAGAACACAGCAAGCGTCACAGGGTGAGATGTGAAACCTCACCTAGTGGCAATAATTGAATAACTGGAGAAATGGAATTCTGTGCTCCCCTTCTTCGCTCATAACTGCCTTCTTATCATCCCCTTATCACCCTATCTTTCCCCAAAAATGTGCATGAACATTTCCTGCATGCACACACACACAACACATGCTACGTGGAGTGCAGTACCTCACATTGACTGGATTTGGGGCAAGGGTACAAAGGAAATTGCACATCATTTGTCTGAATATTTAAAAGTTACAATAAACCTAACAAAATTGTTAAATAAAATATCTTCCATCCTCCTACTGTGATAAATATGTTTCCATGGCTACAAAACCAGAAAAAAAATATGTGTAAAGCTATGGTTTTTATATGACTGAATATAGACAAAATACCAAAGACAATGAAACTTAAATGTTATTGCATATCTGAGTATTCTGTGATGGGCCAGAACTGTTTGGAGGAATATCAATAAAGACATCCCTAAGTCATACATTTTAATTATTCTATAATGTTTCTTTTGTTCTTCCTACATTCCAGGAAAATCAAGACTCACGCTGTTACAATCTATATTGTCAAATAATTTGTGTTCTATTGATAGTAATGTCAAATTAGACTACTTTTCTTAACTCATTGTAACTCTTAGTTTCTTATTATTTTCAATTTGGAAAAACTTCACTGTGTTCAAGTAGTAGCAACAGGAATCATCAACGAAATTCTTAAGGCAATACCTGGACTCAGAAATGAACCATGAATTTTACATGTCATGTTCGATCATTGTAATGGGGTCATCTAGATTAAGTTATTTTTATCATCTAAAATACTAGAAAATATTTTAATTTTATTATTAAAATCACTATCACTTATATTACAATACCTACTGCCTCTTAAAGCATAATCTAGACACTTACAGTATTTCTTAAATTCTACTTCTTTTAATTTTTTTAATGTAATATAAAGAGAAAACAGAAAATAATAGTATATTGCTCCATTTTTTTAAATCTCTCTTCATTCAAGACTATGCCTTCAACCAAAATGACCAGAAAATAGCCTCCATAAGAAATTAGTGTCAGGAATATTTCTGTGGCTCACCTCAAGGCCTGATACAGGGCTGTCGTCCTGACACCCACCTTCTCTGCCTTCAGCTGGACTTCTTACTCCTAGAAGTCTATTTCCAGAATCCTCGCTTCATTCCGCCCTCTCTCCAGATTGATAGTTTACCCAGGTTCACAATTCCACAGCTGTTTCTATTCAGAATAGCGAAGGGATTGAGCCACTGGTTTCCAGCACCGAGGTCAGGAAGCCCAATGCCATTTGGCTTCCAGTTCCCTTACATGTGACCTGTTCAATTATTCTCAAAACTTTTAGGATATTCTTTCCCAGATACTTGCAAGGCTGGCTCTTCTTTCTCATTAACCAATTCTCTGCTGACCTGTTAAGGGGCCTTTCTTGACAAGTCCATCAAAGAATCCCCCATATGTCACTCCCATATCACCATGTTTTATTTTCATCAAAGTGTTTACCACTACCTGGTGTTTTCTTGTTTTACTCTTTTCTATATTGTCTATTCCTGCTGAATAAACTGTAAGTTCCACAGGAAGTCGTCTGCTTTGGAATCCCCAGTGCCCAGGACAGGAGCAGGGACTTAGTACATGTTTACTGAATAAATGAATAACAGCCTGTACACTAGTGCTACCACCAAAGTAAACTAAGAATGGCCTTCTGATTGAGATTTCTAAACTATACAAAACAGGATCATGTCTAGGACCCCATCTTTGTCGTGATGCTTATATTTACTGCAAACATGTCTTCTGGCCATAGTGAATCATAAATCAGGAGCCCTAAAACTTTAAAACTAAAATCAAACTTTTGAGCAGTTTAATTTATTCATCCTCAGAAAGCAATGCCCTTGGGCCAAATTATCTTCTTCTCCCTATAAAAATTAATATTTATTAAGTTAAGAGTTAATGTCATCATCTTGATTCTAGTAGAGCAGTAACATAAAGAAGGCAATCCAGTGAGGTATATAACAGTGCAGGCTTCAGCATCAGGTGACCTCGGTTCTGACCCAAGCTTCACCATTTAGGAGCCATGTGTCCCTGAGTGTGTTATTTAACCCTCTCTAAGCCACAGTCTCCTAATTATAACAGTACTTGAAGCCTAGGCTATACTAAGGCTATAAATGAGATCATTCATTTAAAGTTCTAGGCATAGTCCTCAAGCATTTAATAAATGCTAGCTGTAATTACTGTAAGAAATTATCTACTTGAACATTCCCATATTCTTTGCAAAATCTTGGCTGAAAGCATCATTCATTACACTGCATGAAATAATTTTCTCTCTTAGCTTAGTGCTCACATAAAACTGCCTCCTTGGGCCAGCCCCGTGGTGCAGCGGTTAAGTGCACGTGCTCCGCTGCTGGCGGCCCGGGTTCGGATCCCCAGCACACACCGACACACCGCTTGTCAAGCCATGCTGTGGCAGCGTCCCATATAAAGTGGAGGAAGATGGTCACGGATGTTAGCCCAGGGCCAGTCTTCCTCAGAAAAAAGAGGAGGATTGGCATGGATGTTAGCTCAGGGCTTATCTTCTTCACAAAAAAAAAAAAAAAAACTGCCTCCTCGGAGTGACGTCAGCATCATAGCGGAGTGAGCTTCCCCCATTGAACTCTCCCCCTCTAAGACACGACAAAAAGGACATTCATATCCCAATAGAAGCTATTCACACAACACAGGGGACATCTGAGGCACCCAGGCAGCTGTACACCGAGGACTGAGGTGCTGGAATTCCCAGAGTAAGTGGAAGGAGGTAAGAGGAGCTCCCTTCCTTCCCCAAGGACTGCAACCCTGAGAATGAGACCATGCGGCTCTCAGAGAGGCGGGGCTCGGCTCTCTGTGGGAAAACCAGCGCTCTCCGAGATCCCTCACAGCCTGTGGGGAATCCCCCTATGGAAGGAGTGGAACTGTTGCGAGAGTACTTTCGACAAGTTAGCCCCTCAGGAGAGCAGAGAGCCACAGCAAGGCGAGAGACCTCTGAGATCGGGAGGCAAATGTAAGTGCCCCTCCCCAACCTGGCCCGCCGGCCTGGGGCTTCAGCACAGCGGCCCTGCAGCCTCGACACAGCTGCGCTTCAGCTCGGCCCTGCCCCCAGAGGCAGCAGCCGCCAGGCACCCAGACACCAGGGGTGGCGGGCCCCCAGCACCAGGGCCCCACTAGCAGCATCAGCGAGACCCCGCCCCACCCCCAGGGGCAGCGGCCACCAGGCACCCAGGTCCCACCAGCAGTGGCAGCGCAACTGCGCCCCGCCACCACCAGCGGCAGGGCATGCCCACACCACCACACGAGAGGCGGCGGCAGCTCAGGTCCCACCGTGCCACAGCCCCAGCTGCTCCAGCTGGACTGCACCACGGCCCCAGCTACCCCGGCTCCACCGTGCCACAGCCCCAGCCCCTTTGGCTTGACTGTGCCCCAGCCCCAGCTGCATCAGCTCGACCATGCCTTGCCCCCAGCTCCTTTGGCTCAACACCCCCCCCAGGCTCCAGCTGCTTCAGCTTGGCTGTGCTCAGGGTCCAGCTGACTTGGAGCCAGCAACTTCGACCCAGCCACACTCCAGTTCCAGCTTCTTCAGCCCAGTGGTGCTCCAGCTGCAGCTTCTCTGGCCTAGCTGCACTCCAGTCCCAGCTGTTCCCATGCTTCACCCCCAGCAGCCTCCGCTCAGCTGCACTTCGGATCACCCATGCTTCAGCTCAGCCACACTTCAGCTCAGCTGGGGGCAGACCAGAGTGTCCGCGGATCGAGGTGGGCCGGAATACACAGCCCTTGACCCCCACACAGCAGCAGCAAGAGGAAACTGCCACCATGTATTTTCGCTATGAGGAAAAATAAACCAACACCGACAGGCACTATCCAAAAATATATGAAATCTCCAGACCAAAAGGAAAATGACAAGCGCCCAGAAGTCAACACAGAAATGTATCACCTTAATGACAGAGATCTCAAAATAGCCATCATAAAAAAGCTTAATGAAATACAAGAAAACACAGATAGACAATTCAATGAAATCAGGAGTTTCTTCACAAAAGAGATTGAAACTATAAAGAAAAACCAATCAGAAATTTTAGAGATGAAAAACACAACAGAGGAGGTAAAGACAAATCTGGAAGCCTTAAGCACCAGGGCTGACAATATGGAGGAAAGAATTAGTAATATTGAGGACAGCAATGCAGAAATGCTCCAGATGGAGGAGGAAAGAGAACTAAGACTAAAAAGAAATGAAGAAACTCTCCAAGAAATATCCAACTCAATTAGGAAATCCAACATAAGGATTATAGGTATTCCAGAGGGAGAAGTGAGGGAAAAAGGAGCAGAGAACTTGTTCAAAGAAGCAATAGCTGAGAACTTCCCAAACCTGGGGAAGGAGCTAGAAATACCAGTGAATGAAATAAATAGATCTCCTAAATATATCAACGTGAAAAGACCCTCTCCGAGGCATATAGTAGTAAAACTGGCAAAAGTCAAAGACGAAGAAAAAATATTAAGGGCAGCTAGATTAAAAAAAAAATGTACAAAGGATTTCCTATCAGGCTCTCAGCTGATTTCTCAACAGAAACTTTACAGGCTAGGAGGGAGTGGAAAGATATATTCAAAATTCTGAAGGACAAAAACTTTCAGCCAAGAATACTCTATCCAGCAAAAATATCCTTCAGATATGATGGAGAAATAATAACTATCCCAGATAAACAAAAGCTAAGGGAGTTCATTGCCACAAGACCCCCACTACAAGAAGTGCTCAAGAAGGCCCTCATGCCTGAGAAAAAAAGAGAAAAGGGATTCAAAGTTTTGAACGAGGAGGAAAATAGATTGACAAACCCAGAAAAACTGCAGCTCTCTATCACAATAGATTAGCAAACACTTAATTATAAAACCAACGATCAAGGGAAGGTAAGCACCAAAAATAAATATAACCTCATCGTGTTAAACACAATCTCAAAACACAAGAAGGAATAAGATGTGACAACAATAACTTAGAGAGGAAGAGAAAAGGGATCGAATCGACTTAGCCTAAGGGAATAAGAGGCCATCAAAAAGTGGACAAAGATTTTTTTACACAAACATCATGGTAACCACTAACCAAATAATCAGAACAGAATTACGTATAATAAAGACAGAGACAACTAAGAGAACCCCCATACACAACTACCAAACCAAACTGGTAGTCCAAAACACACGGGACGAGAAACAAAAGAAATGCAAAAGAACCAGAAAAAGAGCGATAAAATAGCAACAATAAGCCCTCATATATCAATAATTACCCTAAATGTAAATGGACTGAACTCTCCAATCAAAAGACACAGAGTGGTGGGATGGATTAAAAAACAAGACCCAACAATATGCTGCATCCAGGAAACACATCTCAGCTCTAAAGACAAACACAGGCTCAGAGTGAAAGGATGGAAGACAATACTCCAAGCTAAGGGCAAACAAAAGAAAGGAGATGTTGCCGTACTTATATCAGACAAAGTTCACTTCAAGATAAAACAGGTAATGAGAGACAAAGAGGGGCAATATATAATGATAAAAGGGACATTCCACCAAGAAGATATATCACTTTTATATATGCACCCAACACAGGAGCACCTAGGTACATAAAGCAACTATTAACAAACCTAAAAGGAGATATTAACAACAACACAATAATAGTAGGAGATCTTAACACCCCACTTTCATCAATGGATAGATCATCCAGACAGAAAATCAACAAGGAAATAATGGACTTAAATGAAAAACTTGATGAGATGGACTTAATAGATATATAGAGAGCACTCCATCCAAACACAGCAGATTACACATCTTCTCAAGCGCGCATGGAACATTCTCAATAATAGACCATACGTTGGGAAACAAGGCATGCTTATATAAATTTAAGAAGATTGGAATCATAAAAAGCATATTTTCTGACCATAACGCCATGAAGCTAGAAATCAACTACAAGAAAAAAACTGGGAAAGTGACAAAGCTGTGGAGACTCAACAACATGCTACTAAACAACCAACAGATCATCGATGAAATTAAAGGAGAAATCACATCACATCTGGAAACAAATGAAAATGAAAATACACCATATCAACTCATATGGGATGCAGCAAAAGCAGTCCTGAAAGGGAAACTCATAGCAATACAGGCCCACCTTAACAAACAAAAAAAAGCCCAAATAAGCAACCTCAAACTACGCCTAACAGAATTAGAAAAAGAAGAACAAACAAAGCCCAAAATCAACAGAAGGAGGGAAATAATAAAAATCAGAGCAGGTAAATCAAATTTAAATCAAAAAAACACTAGAAAGGATCAATGAAACAAAAAGCTGGTTCTTTGAGAAGATAAACAAAATTGACAAACCCTTAGCCAGACTCACCGAGAAAAAAAGAGAGAAGGCTCAAATAAATAAAATTAGAAATGAAAAAGGATAAATTACAACAGATACCACAACAGAAACACAAAAGACTATAAGAGAATACTATGAAAAACTATATGCCAACAAATTGGACAATCTAGAAGAAATGGATAAATTCTTAGACTCATACAACCTCCCAAAACTGAATCAAGAATAAATAGAGAACCTGAATAGACCAATCACAAGTAAAGAGATTGAAACAGTAATCAAAAACCTTCCAAAAAATAAAAGTCCAGGACCAGATGGCTTCTCTGGAGAATTTTACCAAACATTCAGAGAAGATTTAATACCTATCCTTCTCAAACTATTCCAAAAAATAGAGGAAGATGGAATACTTCCTAACACATTTTATGAGGCCAACATCACCCTGATACCAAAGCCAGACAAAGACATACTAAGAAGGAAAACTACAGACCAACATCCCTGAACACAGACGCAAAAGTCCTCAACAAAATATTGGCAAACCAAATACAGCAATACATTAAAAAGATCATACACCATGATCAAGTGGGACTTATACCAGGGACACAGGGATGGTTCAACATCTGCAAATCAATCAATGTGATACACCACATTAACAAAACGAGGAATAAAAACCATATGATCATCTCAATAGTTGCAGAGAAGGCATTTGACAAGATCCAACATCCATTTATGATAAAAACTCTCAAGAAATGGGTATAGAAGTTAAGTACCTTAACATAATAAAGGACATATATTGACAAACCCACAGCCAACATCGTACTCAATGGGGAAAAACCAAAAGCCATCTCCCTAAAAACAGAAACAAGACAAGGGCACCCACTCTCGCCACTCTTATTCAACACAGTACTGGAGGTTCTGACCAGAGCAATTAGGCAAGAAAAAGGAATAAAAGGAACCCAAATAGGCAACAAAGAAGTGAAACTCTCGCTATTTGCAGATGACATGATCTTATATATAAAAAACCCAAAGGATCCATTGGAAAACTATTAGAAATAATCAACAACTACAGCAAAGTTGCAGGATACAAAAGCAACTTACAGAAATCAGTTGCATTTCTATATACCAACAACGAACTAACAGAAAGAGAACTCAAGAAGACAATCCCATTTACAATTGCAACAAACAGAATAAAATATCTAGGAATAAATTTAACCAAGGAAGTGAAAGACCTATACAACGAGAACTCTAAGACCTTATTGAAAGAAATCGATGATGACACAAAGAAATGGAAAACTATTCCATGCACTTGGATTGGAAGAATAAACATAGTTAAAATGTCCATACTACCTAAACCAATCTACAGATTCAATGCAATCCCAATCAGAATCCCAAGGACATTCTTCATGGAAATAGAACAAAGAATACTAAAATTCATATGGGGCAAGAAAAGACCACGAATAGCTAAAGCAATCCTGAGAAAAAAGAACAAAGCTGGAGGCATCACAATTCCTGACTTCAAAACATACTACAAAGCAACAATAATTAAAACAGCATGTTACTGGTACAAAAACAGACACACAGATCAATGGAAGACAATTGAAAGCCCAGAAATAAAACCTCACATCTACAGGCAGCTAATCTTTGACAAAGGAGCTAAGAACACACAATGGAGAAAGGAAAGTTTCTTCAATAAATGGTGCTGGGAAAACTGGACAGCCACTTGCAAAAGAATGAAAGTAGACCATCTTCTCTCACCATATACAAAAATTAACTCAAAATGGATCAAAGACCTGCAGGTGAGACCTGAAACTATAAAACTCTTGGAGAAAAATATAGGTAGTACACTATTCGTCATCAGCCATAAAGGGATCTTTTCGAATTCCATGTCTACTCTGACAAGGGAAACAAAAGAAAAAATAAACAAGTGGGACTTGATCAGATTAAAGAACTTCTACAAGGCAAATGAAACCAGGATCAAAATTAACAGGCAACCCACCAGCTGGGAAAGAATATTTGCAAACTGTATATCCGACAAGGGATTAATCTCCATAATATATAAAGAATTCACGCAACTGAACAACAGAAAAACAAACAACCCGATCAAAAAATGGGCAGAGGAAATGAACAGACACTTCTCCAAAGAAGATATACAGATGGCCAATAGGCACATGAAAAGATGCTCAACATCACTAATCATCAGGGAAATGCAAATCAAAACCACACTAAGATATCATCTTACACCCATTAGAATGGCTATAATCACCAAGACAAAAAACAGCAAACGCTGGAGAGGCTGTGGAGAAACGGGAACCCTAATCCACTGCTGGTGGGAGTGCAAACTGGTGCAGCCTCTATGAAAAACAGTATGGAGATTCCTCAAAAAATTAAAATTAGAAATACCTTATGATCCAGCTATCCCACTACTGGGCATCTACCCAAGGAACCTGAAATCAACAATCCAAAGAGGCTTATGCACCCCCACGTTCATCGCAGCATTATTCACTACAGCCAAGACATGGAAGCAATCTAAGTGGCCCTCAACTGACGACTGGGAAAAGACAACGTGGTGTATATATATATATATATATATATATATATATATATATATATACACAATGGAGTACTACTAGGCTATAAAAAAAGACAAAATCGTCCCATTTGCAACAACATGGACGGACCTGGAGGGTATTATGTTAAGCGAAATAAGCCAGAAAGAGAAAGACAAACAGTGCATGATTTCACTCATATGTAGAAGATAAACCAACACACGGACAGATAGAACTGTTTGGTGGTTACCAGGGACAAGGGGGGTGGGGGGTGAGCACAAGGGGTGGAGGGATACATTTATAGGGTGACTGGACAACCAATAATGTACAACAAAAATTTCACAATTAAAAAAAAAAAAAAACCTGCCTCCTCAAACACACTTGAGATTCTCCTGAATCAGTGGGGAGAAGGATACAACCAGTCATATTCTCTTTCCAGAAAGAAACTTGGGTCATTTTCCATAATAACCTCCTCCAGATATCTTTTTTCTGCTTTTTTTTTTTTCTTAGCTGGCTTTCCTTTTGATTTTATTTTTAACTGTCCCCTTTTATATTGTGTTTAACTTTGTAGCTTGTGGATCCATCATTTACGAGCTGAGTGACCATGGAAAGGTTATTTAACATCTAAAGCTCCACTTTCTTAATCTGTCAAATGAGAAACGCTGTGGACACCAATGACACTATCATCCCAGCATCACTTTTTAATAACCACTCCTCTGCTGCATCCGTATTCCTTAGGGGCCATACAAGGGACCAACCCTCTAAGCACTTAGATTAGTCTAGAAGTGGATATCTAATTCAAGCTGGACCAGAGACACGTGCCAGGAATTCTGGATTTAGGACTAGGGTCAAGTCAATTTCCTTCTAGTAGCTGAAATTATAAGACATAAATCTCAGGAGTTGCTAGTGGCTGTTTCCCACTTATGAAAGAGCTGGACCACAGTGAAAGAAAAGAATGACGCTAAGACGCAGGGAGGAAAGGGGGGCTAACGGTTCTGTTGGTCCCAGGTTCCTGTTCTTCCTGTAGCTGGCTGTTCCATTAGCCCACTATCTTTCCAATTAATTCTGCTGTTTGCATCCATAATTTGGGTTTGATTTCCATCACTTGAAACCAAAATAGTTCTAATATGTAGAAAATAATCCCTACTTTGAAAAGTTGTTATAAAAAGTAAACGAAATAAAACAATTAAGTGCCTAGCATATTACCTTGCAAGTAATACATGCTCAAGAAATGATAACTATTAATATTTAGAAAATGAGAATAAAAATTCTAATTCAATTAATTAATGAACACAATTTTAATAGCTCACAAATATTCTTTCTTCTTGCAGTTTCAAAATCACTCAAAGTGGTTCTTTGCTTCTGGATCTTGAAAGAATTGCAAAATAAGAGAAATGCTCTGAATTAATCTTGCTACATATTATTGTATAAGTCTAAGTGATTCTTATATAGTTAAACAATCTTAGAGAATAGTGAAACTTCAGACTCAGTAACCCACCATTTTTTGCTTAACTCACTAGTCTGCAGTAAACAAATAGAGGGAAAGTGGAAAAAGAATGCAGACTTACATTCCACTTATCCCACATATACAAGAACAAGTCTGACACATTTAAATGTACAAAATACTGAACTGGCTGCATTCACAGCAGTCTTCACATAGTACGAGGCACACAGTCTAGTAAAGAGAAAATGGAACCACACACCTGTAGAGAGACCACACTGACATTATCAAAATGGATGTGTCCATTAGGCTCAGTGACAGCTGGATTTGCATAGCAAGTCACACCGCTGATGGCAGGTAATGCTTTAGGTTGATGAGTTTTTTCTTGAGAAGGACCAAAGTCATCATTTCCAAAGTGGGTATGATCATTCTACATGGAACAATAACAAAATGAAGAGGTTGTAAGAAGGAAAAAATATGGCTCATACAGACAAGAAAATAGAGAGCTTAGTGCTTTTAATTTATAAGAAAAAAATCTTATGTCTATTCTATGTGTAATGTAATCTTTTTAGATTTATAAAATTTCTCTCCCTTTAAATCTATCCTCATTTATTAGATTCTTTTGTTTCTGTTTTTTCATGTTAGGGTACAAATATCTTCTTATTTTGATGAATATGAATGGAATACAAGTTATGCACATCTGTTATTCAATGTTAAATTGTTAGCACTTATTACAAATTCTGCAATATTAATCAAGTGTTTCTCTTATACTTATCAATATATCGACTCTCTTCTTTCTTCTCACATTCATAAGCCTAATAATTGGACTGTTCACATAATTCTAAGAACAAATTCCTGTCTTTATTCACCTATATAAAGTATGTTTAGTGGGTAACATATCAGACGTTTTAAATAAAGTCCATTTACCTGACCATATGTCTTTAACAACATCTTGAGCATTCTTTCAACAAAGAAAAGTATGTAAAATCCACCAAACACAGCAACTGCTTTCTCAACATAGTTGTCAATTTTGGGATTGAATCCAAATGCCTGAGAGAGAGAAAAAAGGCAATTCAGGTAAAACCAAATAATTTTAACTCGATTTCTAGAAACTAATACCAAAATTTCTCAGTACACAATTTTCACCAAAGTTCTAAATCCATCTTCACATTCAAGTAATACCGGGAACTTACCTGCCAAAATCACAAAACAAAAACTCTGAATTTGAGCAACCAAACTGAAAGAGATGGCATAGAAGTTTTACAACCAGAGGAGATTCTATTAAATGAAGCCCCCAGAATATCTTATAGTTTCCTAGCTATAACACCATCAGCAATATTTACCTTGAAAGAGTAAACTTTGAGTAGTAAAGCAGCAGCATTGATTTCCACATTTATAAGATAATATCAGATCTAGGTAATGAAGATAAATGAGACATTGATTATCCATTTTCTCTAAAAGTAATATATCTGCCCACCATATCCAGAGTCAAATTTTTAAGGCAAATAAGGCAGGCCATTAGATTACTGCTTTCCCAAGAGAGATCCTCTTGAACCTAGAGCATCCTGATGAGTCCTAAAGAGATAAATAAATCAAGCCCTGGGCCCAAGAATAAAGAAGATTTAAGATACTAGGCTCGCTCACACACACACACACACACACACACACACACAATGATAAGAATGAAATAATTCATTGTTTAAAGGACATAGGGCAAGAGCTGGAGTTTGAAATTATAAAGTGTCAAGATGTTCCTAACAGACAAGAAACAGAAACTTAAAATAAATAAATAGGAGGAGAAAGTAATATGTGAAAAGCCACAGTGTTACACCATTCTACACATTGCAAACCTCCCCTCTGAACAGCAGTCTAGAACAGAGGGTTCCTGGGTTCTTGTTCTGCGTCTGTCTCTAGGGGAGACCTCATGGCCACATCTTCATTTGAGTGACTTCTCTGTGCCTATTTTACAGTGCAAAAATGGCATAAAAATAGCGACTGTACATACTAACACAAAGGTTATGAAATAGCAAAAGGGAAGAATTTTGCCAAAAAAAAGAAATAACTGTCTATGTAACTTTGAGGTATTATTACAAAGACAGATTCTTTAGTGTTTACATAATTCTCTGATCACATCCATAGTTCTCTAATTATCACAGAAAAGCAAAAGAATATCCATAAATGCTGTTGAAAAAGTTTCTCATTTTCCTGATAGACATGTCTTATGTATTACTACATTTTCAATAAAATAGAAAACCTCAAAATCATAAATGTGGAATCTCCAGTCCACATACAATATCAGTTTGTCTAATTTAATTTGACCCACAAATCAGATGACTGAATAGATACATATATAATATTATATTATATTAAATGTATTACATGTATAATATTACATGTAATAATTTTTTAATCAGAAAATCTGTATTGTCATCCTAGCTTTGTCACTGGCTGCTTGTATGGCTATAATCAACTCATTTAATCCCCCTGGATTTTAATTTTTTTCATCTCTACAATCGAGAGTTTGAAGTAGATGTTCTCCTAGGTCCTTTCTAGATACAGTAGCAATAATAATTATAATCATAAATCTAAGACTCTAAGAAGTTATATCCCCATTTTCATATATACCTGTGAAAACTAAAAGAAGCTTTAGTTATAATTTTCTAGAAGTTATGAGATGAGAGCAGTACTCCTTCTTTGTTGGGGTCTTGCCCCTCCCTCCTCCTTTGTGCCTGGAGGGGACACAGCCCACGTGTGCATGCATTTCTCTACTTCTCCTCTGTGGCTCCCTCCTAAGAACGTCTCTTTCTCTTCCCCTTCTCTTTTCCTCTCACTTATTTTCCGCCCTCTGTCTCTCTTCCTTATATGGCCACAATATAGATTTGAAATAAAACATATATATTATTTGTTGATTAATTGAATAGCTCACTATAGTCAATGTCAGATCAATAACACATTTTATCAAAGGAAAAAAAGAAGCTGCTGTTTATCTATTGGTCCTCAATTGACTTTTTTTTCACAGTCAAAAAAAATGAAAAGGTTTGCCAACCAGCCTCTAATTTATCCTCTAGTCTTTTATCACTGTAGTAAATATGAGGGAATTCTGTGGTATATCTTCAGTAAATTTGATATTGCATGCTCTTTAGAAAAAAAATATAAATACTAAAAATGTGTAGAAAAATTAAATTTGCCAAATGTGAGACAGAATAAAGTGTGAAGGCCCTCGCAGGCGTAGCAGAGCCATCTGAGTGCGGCCTGGTGGCTGGCCTCCCAGAACTCTGATCTCATCTCCCACACTGACAACCGCCGCAGCTCGGGGCAAGCTTTCTCATTTGCTGTGATTCAGCTTTCTCTTACCCAAAACACCATAAACCAGACCATAAAATGCTGTGAGAATTATGGAGGCTTAAAACATTTAAAAGAAACAATTATTCACAAGAACAAATAGTCAACATCCTTACCTCTGGAATAAGTTGGAAAATTGCATTTGAAAACAGAGTTCCGATAGCCAGCCCCACAAAATAGGTCAAAATCTTAGGGAAATAAGATTTCTTTATCAGTGGAGTCAAAATCATGCCGAGGAGCGATGCCAGGTTAATAATTGTCACTGACAGGAATCCATATCCCCAAACTGGATCAGAGGGGAAAGAGTAGAAATTAATCAAAGGAGCCAAATGAAGTCTTACACTTGAAACAAATTTCTTCTTTAAAAGCTTGAAATAGATATCTTCTTTAAAACAAGAAAATAGTCTCAATGAAAATTATATAGAAAACCAAGAACATAAGTATAGCATAATAAATATTAAAAGTAACACTGCCTATACTTTCGTCAGTCCTAAATCATCACATTGGGATCAAAGAATTTTACAGCTTGCAGGGAATTTGGAGAACATCTAAAACAGTGACAAACAATCTGAGGCCCACAGGCTCCAAGCCACTGGTTTCATCTACGGCTCAAGGCCTAGTTTAAAACCCAGCCTTTCAGAGGAATACAGAGGCAGCGTGAGTTTCAGGGCAAAGGTACGGAATGATGGGTGGAGAGCAGGGGTGGAAATGGGTGGGGTGAGTCGGCTTCAAGACGACCACAGCTGCTGACACAGAGCTTGTCATAACCACTGATCTGAAGGCGCCTGTGGAAACCACCTCCTGGGGAAGGCAGCACCTCAGCCCCTGCTGGGGCCTCCAGGGAGCCCAGGGCAGGGAGCCCTCAGGAAGGAGCACACAGGCGGGAAAGAGGGGCTGTATTGCCCAGCTCACCCTCTGGGCCCAGATTAAGGCAAAAATATCCTACATAGTGGAGACCCTGGTGACAGAAGGAGGTGGTGCATCTCTCATCTCTCTATCCCCAGGATCGGGCACCCAAAAGGTGCGTAATAATTCATTGCCTAGAATGAAATGAACAAATGTTACCCTAAGCTCTACCACTAAGGGCACGTGTGACCAATTGCCTTTGGGCCTCAACTTCCCCCTTGTTATCCTAGAGGGGTTGGTGTAAAGACACAATGGGAAAGCGAGTGAAACACACTGTGTGAACACTGGACAGTCCCGGACGGCAGCGCAGGCTGACATGCAGACTGGCCCCCGCAGCTGTACAATGCATGGCTTTGCCTGTGGCCCCACACCTTGTGCACAAAGGACAATGTGAAAGATTAGAAAGCTGCCCCTGTATTGGCACTTCTTTAAAATGCCCAGAAATCATTCTTAGATGTTGGGCCACTTTGCTCACTGACACCATCAGCAAAGTACCATATAACCTAACGCCTAGCAAGTGTGGGCCATGAGCCAGGCACTGTGCTAAGCAACTAACATGCAATAATTCATTTGACCCTCACAAAACCCTCTGAGGTAAGTACTACTATCACCTCCTTCACACAGCTGAGGAAACCAAAGCATATGGAGTTCAAATGAGCTGCCCAAGTCATGTGGATAGAAAGCGGAACTTTGAACCCAGATAGTCTGACTCCAGGGCCCATATTTCTTAGCAATATGCTTCATGACTCCTGTAGAGGTCATCTAGTTTTTAAAAAGCCCAAGGGACTCAACAAAACTGTAAACACTTTATATTGTGCTCCATGAATACAAGAGTGCTTGCCATTGTTCTAGTTCAAGCAATTCTATCTACAAATAAATAACCTTAGCAAATGTTTATGGAGCCCAGGATGTGGACCAAACCGTGCACAACAAGGAGTCTGCCAACAAGGAGCTTGGATCTTTTGTTTGGAGAACTGGGAAATGTGCAGCCAACACCTACACAAGGCACTGCAAGGTAGCCTGTGCTAAGTACCCAATGAAAAGCACAGACAATAAATGTTACTATGTGACCACAAGAATCATGAGAGCACTGACCACAACTTTATCATCTCTAGACACTTTCCTATGAGTCCCAGACTCCTAACCATGCCCTACGAAGTCATCTCATTGGACCTACAAAGATCTACCTCATTCCCATTTATTACCTTATCACCTAAAACAATACTACCTACCCCCCTCAGACTTTCCACTTAAGGAAAGTTCTCAACCCCACGTCTTCCGCCATGGTATACCTATGTGTAGTTTCCCTTAACCCAAACAGCCTCCATCCCATCACCAGCCTACATGCATTCACTCATTCAACAAGTATTTATAATCTCACTGGGTAGACAGGATACATACATGTTGACTAAAAGAAAAATGCAAAGAAGTTTTTGAGTATCACATACAGGCAAAGCCACACACACACATTAAACTCATCACCTTCCCCTGAGAAATCCTGCTCCACTACCCTTGTGCACTATCTACAGAAACAGCAGAAACATCAGGATCAATTTCAATTTCTCACTCTTGAGACAGAGTCAGTTCCAAAGACAATTGGTGACCAAACTCTATCAATTCTGCTTGAGATATTGCTCACTCCAGTGTCTCCAACCCATTGCCTGTGCCTCGACTCTCAGGCTCATCATCTGATACATTACAACAGCTTGGCCACCAGACTTATTATCCTAAAATATAATTCTGATCATCTCATGCCCCTATTTGAAACTGTCCTTCATAAACGGACAGCTCTCCAGTGTTATTTACCCCTTTCTCAACATGGCCTTTACGCAGACACAGAGTTTTCCAAATACAGAGTTACCTTTGCACTTGTGGTTCCTTATCTGGAAATATCTTCATATCTTCACTGCCCAAGGAACTCACACATGGCTCTCCAAGCAACTCACTGACCTCCTCCATGAAGCCTTCCCGTAGCAATTTGTTTGAAGGTAATTGGGTCGCTTACCATTTCTTGTGTGCTACAGTAATTTTATCACTTATATATTTGTCTATACCACACAAACTATGAGATTTTCAAGAGAGAGGCTATGTTTTATTCATCCTCAGTGCCTAGACTATTGCCCAGCAAATAGCACATATTCCTTGATGAATGAATTAATGAATACCTTAATTCAAGTTGCAGCCCAGAACTCTGTCAAAAATATACCAATTAATTTGCTTACTCAATCTTTCTAACCTTCCCTACTATTGTGCATATTTATCAGAACCACTTGGGGAACTGTGGGAGTGAGTCATCACAGTCCAAGTACACTGCATAGTCTCCCCTTCTTGTATTGTTAGGACATGATTCAGAAAAAGAAGATCCATGCGTCCACTCAACTTGGACACCAAAGATTGAATTAGTATAAAAATATTCCTTGGACCTCTCCATGTACACATAGGACTCCCTCTAATGATCTGTTTCAGAGAGGATTCTTTCTCTTTGCTTCATAGTGAACTTGAAAAGATTTTAATAAATTTCCAAGGAATATTTGTTAACAATAGCTAATATTTATTGAATGCCCACTATGTGCTAAGATTCTTCTAAAAATTTCACCTATCTTAACTCATTTCATCCTCCTATTTCATAGTTTTTACAAGAAAAAAATAAAACCAGTTAATGTAGTTCCTGGAATATAGTAAGTCTTCAATAAATGTTATTTTCAAAAAACATAAATTACTAAGTAGACCATCAAATAAATTTTACTCCATTTAGCTCATTGTTACACAGTGAATGGACAACAAACCAGGGGTGGGAGCCTGGGCTCTGCTCCCTCCTCAGGTCCTCTACCTCGAGGACGGCACTGAACCTCCCTGGAGCTTGACCTATACCTCGGTTGCATTACAGAGTGGACAATGTGATCTCCAGGGATGCTACAAGTAAAATTCTATTATTCTTACCTATTATTTGAATTAAACAGCATCTGTGATCTCCTCAAAAAAAATGAGGCAACTTAATTAATTTATCTCCTAGAGAATTTCATTGACCATCAGTTCGCTGTACTCATCAATATGAGTTTATAAAGCTCCTGAAAGGCAATTTCAAAATCACAAAATGTGAGGTCTCTCATAAAGGAGACTATTTTTCTGCCCACTGAAACATCAGCGTAAACGTGTTCATAAAATCCTTGTATCATGACTACTTTGGATTACTTTCATTTCAGTTTTTCATTCCCTTGAATGAGCTCAGAATTGACTCCATATTAAGCGAACAGTTATGTCAAGAATCTAGTACATTTCATTATTTAAAAAATCATCTCTTTATGGGAAAAAAAATAGGCTTACACAGGGGCCAGGGGATGGAGTGAACCTATGAACACATGAGTAAGAAGAGGGAAGTCATACTCTTCCTACTCTGTGCCAGGCCCTGGTCCAGGCCCTTGCATATATTAAGTCATTTGATACCCCCAACAATTCTATAAGGTAGGGACTACTATTATCTCCACTTTACAGAAGAGGTAACTGAGGCACAGACACATTAAATAAGTTGCTAAAGATCACACGGCTGCACTAAAATAGAACAATTAAGATATTACACCAAGTAAAGGAATATATTGTCAACTTAAACATCTTAGAATAGTAAGAACAAGTACTCTACTAGTTTCTCTAATTCTCCAGAAACTTTTCTATATCTTCTCCCACCCCACCCCACCCACTCCAGCCCATTTCAATTCCTAAGACAAAGAGGTATTTCTTTCTTTATTGGGTCCTCTGTCCAAATATCTGGTGCCTTTCTGATCTTGTAACTTACAACTGTTGATTTTTCCATTTTATGAGTTTGCAGTGTGGACCTTAGAATTCTCTCACTTCCTGCTTCCCACTTCCTTGTTCACCTCCTGGCTCCCGAGATACAGTAATTTGGGAATTACGGTTAAAAACACTTTTGAATATCAGTAATTAACCTGCACAGAGTAGGGGATTTGCTTTTTCTGAAGCCTCACCTCCTGTACCGAGAATTATGTACGTTAGACACTTTTATTTAACAGACACATATGGTACCTAACTACATGCCAGAGAATGTTCGCAATGCTTTACAAATAGTAAGTTATTTAATCCTTATAGCAACCCTATAAGAAAGGTACTATTTTAAATGAGAAAACAGAGGCAGAAAGACATAGTCATGTGCCCAACATAGCTCAAAAATTACGGAGCTGGGATTTGAGCCCAGGCTGGGTTGACTGCAGAATCTATGCTTTTACTATGCTATTCTATTAGCAAATGTTAGTATAGAAAGCATTTGCTGAATTTACTTTTGAACATAAAGTGCAAACTGGATGAAAGTTAAACAGACTCATAGAAATATAAACATACTCCAGCAAAAATAATTGCTGAAATTAGTGTTATTCACAAAATAGCTAATTATATTGATAAGCTCTGGTTGGTGATTTCTATTCTTTGTATATGTAAATACAGAATGTAAAAGAGAACATGGGTTCTGAAGGTGAGACAGCCTAATTTTCAACCCGGCTCTACCATATAAAAGCCGTGTAATCTTGACCAAATGACTCTAAACTCTCTGTAACTCAGTTTCCTCGTTTGTAAAATGAGAATAGTAGTTCCTACATCACGTAGTTGTATGAAGATTAAATGAGTCAACTTACGTAAAGCACGTGGAACAGCACCTGCCATATAGCAAGTGCCACCTAAGAGTTGACTATTATCATTATTTTTGTCATTGTTGCTGCCATCCCTGTTGTTCACATACAGAGAGCTCAAAGTATTCATATATACATACAGGAATCCAAAAGTTCATAAAATAGGCGCTTCTTTGTTGAGGCTCTCCTTTTCTTCTCTATTTTTACTCTCTTTATATGCTCTATCCATACTCATATTAGATGAGCTCACTCAGACCAGTGGCTTCAAATGCCATCGCCGAGATAACAGATTTCCAGCCTCGACCTATTCGCTGAGCTCCAAATGTGTGCATGCCACTGCCCACTTGACATCTCCCCTTGTGGGTGTACATCAATGGCTTAAGCTGATCACATCAAAAATTATAGTCTTGATCCTTGCCACTCTCTTCCTCCACAATAAACTGCTCCTCCTCAGTCTTCTCCATCCCGGGAAATGGTGCAACCATCTATCCAGTTTCTCTGGCTCAGACCTTGATTCATCTTTCCCTGCCCCACATCAAATCCAGAGGCAAACCATTTTAGCACAGTCTCCAGAATCCATCCTGAATCTGACCACTCCTCCTCAGTTCTACTTCGTGCACCTTAGTCCAAGTCCCAACCAGCCTGAGCACCAACTCCTGGCAACAGCCTCCTGACCAATCTGGGTGCTTCTACTCTTACCCCACTACAATCTATTCTTCAAACTGTAGGTAGAACGATCTTGTACAAATCCAAATAAAATCATGTCACTCCCCTGTCTAGAACCCTACAGTGTCTTCACACTACATTCAGAATAAAATCCCATCAATTTACCACACCTGACAAGGCCTCTGGCTACCTCCAGGATATCATCTCCTTCTAGTCTCCCTCCTGCTCATTATGCTACAGACACATGGACTTTCTTGCTGCTCCTCACACATGCCAAGCTCGTTCTCAAATTTATGCTGGCTGTTCCCTCGACTGAAAATTCTCTTCCCCCAGAGAAGACCTTGCCATGGCCTTCTCTTTCTCCTCAGTCAGGACTCTGTCCAAACGTAATCTCATCAGAGAGGCCTCCCTTGACCCGTCCAAGGTCACACTCACCCACTGTCTCCTTCTATCCCTTACCTACCTAATTTTCCTCATAGCCTTCACTACTCCGAAATTATATTATTTACCTGCTTGGTTATATAAATGTTTATTATTTCTCTTCTCTACTATATTGCAAGCCCTAACAAGCAGAGAATTTTTCTTCTTGTTCACTACTGAACCCTCAATACATAGAACAGTGCTTGGCATGTCATGCCATAAATATTTATTGAATAAAAAATGAACAAAAAAATGAGAATTAAAATACCCATGTGGGGCAGGGTAACAATTTAGGAATACCAAGAAATTGCACATAGCTAGCAAATGGTTTATCTCATTTGTGAAAAGACCTCTTCTACATGTTTAAGCATGTGAACTATACAGTAAGCACACATTTGTTTTCTTATATTTTAAAATTTCTTCGCAGTAGATTATTCCTTTAAAATGCAGTATCTATAGCAGTACTATTATAAGCACTTAAAAAAGTCACTAGCATTTTCTTTCATTTATGAAAATTAAAGCAGCAATAACTCAGTACCTGAAGATTTAATCTAGAACCATGCTAGTTCCCTTATCCCTTTACTGACAATTACAGACAAAATTGACAGATTTTAAAATAATATGATAAGCACAAGGTAATGGAAATTAACTGATCAATTATGAGCCAAATAGTTAATGCAATCCAATATGCACAGCATAAAACATTTATTGTTTAAAATCAAGAAGTGAGTTTGAAAGTTTGTAAGCGGTACCAAGTATAATTTTGATTCCACAAATAGAAGAGCATAACTTACTAAACTTTAAATGAGTTCTAATTATTCTTTTTTTTTTTTTTTTTTTTTGTGAGGAGATCAGCCCTGTGCTAACATCCGCCAATCCTCCTCTTTTTTTGCTGAGGAAGACGGCCCTGGGCTAACATCTGTGCCCATCTTCCTCCACTTTATATGGGACGCCACCACAGCATGGCTTGCCAAGCAGTGCGTCGGTGCGCGCCCGGGACCCGAACCAGCGAAGCCCGGGGCCGCCGCAGCGGAGCGCGCGCACTTAACCGCTTGCGCCACCGGGCCGGCCCCGAGTTCTAATTATTCTTATTCTAAATAGTTATGGAATACAAGTATTTTACTAAGGGATTCTATGCAGATTAATTAAAAATAATAAAGCAGAAAAATAAAAATGCAGAAAGCACATTAATTTCATTTCAGACTAGCCCATGGACTTTTCAAGCAAACGGGAGAAAAAGCTTCCAACATACCTTCGGAAAGACTCGGTTTTGCTTTGTGTTTGGGCCGATCCTCGCAAGGGTAAAAGTTCAGTTGCTGTAAAACTGCTGGACAGATGACAGAGAAGTCCGAGCTGGTTATCTGGGTAGCATTTGAAAAGCCATGAAGGGAAAAGATCTCTTCAGCTGATAAACACTGAAACAGAAGAAGCAAAACAAACACATATGTATGCATATGGCAAAAGCACACATGCCAAGATACTACAAAGAGACAAAGAATACTTCATCTAGACACACAGCACTAACTCTTTATACAAAAGCCCACTACAGAAATGTATCCACTCCTAAAACTGTAAAACAGCCCACACCTCTTTAAACCTAGAAACCAGAAAAATAGCAAAAATCCTTCTTGATCAGCAGTCTACCTACAGCAGTCAAGAAGGTCAGAACTGGCTTGGGGGTTTCCAAAGACTTTAAAGATATTAAAAGTGGACCAATAGCAATTCAAACAAAGGGCTTTAAGACAACTCTATATTCTCAATCTTCCCTCTCTTTTTCTTTAGTTTGAGTGGATATTTTGTGTAGGCTATTGGAGTGGCTCTCTACAACATTTCTTGTAGACAAACACCTGGTTCCCTAACAGTTTCATAGTTAAGAAATTCATCTATCCTCCTAGACAGCAATAATAATTCCAATATTTAAAAGTTGTTTTTAGGGCCGGCCCTGTGGCTTAGTGGTTAAGTGCGCACGCTCCGCTGCTGGCGACCCTGGTTCGGAACCCCGGGCCCGGACCGACGCACCACTTCTCCAGCCATGCTGAGGCCGCATCCCACATACAGCACCTAGAAGGATGTGCAACTATGACATACAACTATCTACTGGGGCTTTGGGGGAAAAAATAAATAAATAAAAACTTGTTTTTAAATATTTTAGCATAAATGGTTGTTTTCTAAAATATGTATTATTCTCAATGATGGTAGGTAGCTTTTCTATATTGCATAAAGTTTTGAAAATAGTGCTGGGCTGTTTAGAAATTCATTAGTTATTAATGAGGAATAGAATCCATATTAGAAAAATATTCTCTGCAAAAATAAATTTTTAAAGGTATCATTTTACTCTTGGGCATATTTTAACTGTGAACTATCTTCCACATACTTGCATTATTAAGAAGAATACAAAAGAAGTTAAATGTGTTACTATTGCTAATAAATGTAAGAATTATACAGTGTGAAAAATATTCATTGACTCAAATAGAAGAGTCTGTCAGTGCAATTGAGAAAAGTTCTTTGCATACTTCAGCCAATATTTAAATGCTACTAAGATCTTAGCTTTGTGCTATGGACTGGATTGTGCCCTTCCAAAATCCATGTATTAAAGCCCTAACACCCAATATGATGTTATTTGGAGATGGGGCTTAGGGAGGTGATTAGGGTTAGATGAGGTCATGAGGGTGAGGCCTCACTCCAATTGGATTAATGGTCTTTTAAGAAGAGACACCCAACAGCTTGCTTGCTCTCTCTCTCTCTCTCCAGCATCTGAGAACATAGCGAGAAGGCAGCCACCTGCAATCCAAGGAGACAGCCCTCACCAGACACCAACCCTTCTGGCACTTTGATGTTGGCTTCCAGTCTCCAGAACTGTGAGAAAATAAATTTCTATGGTTTAAGCTATTCGGTCTATGGTATTCTGTTATGGCAGCCCAGACTGACTAAGACGTTATGAATGGTATTGAGAATTCAAAAGTTGATGTAACTGTTTGACCATAAGGTGTTGTAATGTCCTTCACAAGAGACAAATGAAACCAAAAATGTTAAGATTTTGGTTCAAGAACATCACTACTGATTATAAAGGAAAGATAAAAAACATCAAATACACCTAAATGTATGCAGTCGTCAAAGGCTAAGACTGCATTGGCCTTAAAGAAAACACACATTTAGACCTCCTTTTTATTTAATGTCTAAGTATGTGCCTAAAGCAGTTCCTTATTCAACCCACACTCTCGTTAGGTTCATGACAATGATAGCTGTGTGTCATCCCTAGAAGTAGAGACTCCACACCCAGTGCTCTGTTCACAGTCTTCCCTTCCGCTGAGACCAGAAGGTAACAAACCAGAGGAGGGAGAACACAGCTCGGGAGCTAAGTGCGGGAGGGAACGTAGGTGTAGCATATTCATGACCATGAAGCCACCCAGGGGGCATAATGGCCAGGCTCAAAAATCAGAGTCCATGTGGTCCAACTGCCCGCCGCAGCGTTCCAGGAATAAATGGGGTAGCGACATAAACAGAAAGCAGCACTGTTTCCCTACAAGGAAGGCTGCGTACTTGGACTTCGAGTTCCTCCAACTACAAAACGGTAGGAAAAGGGGAAGCTGCCAATAAATAATTTGCCAAGTCTTCTCAGAATTAACATTCTAAGACTTCCTAAACCTTGATGACTGTTAAGCAGTCCTCTTCAGACTCCAGTTGTGACTCATTCACAGGCTAGGAAACCCACTTACAATGTCACAGTCAGCATTCTGTAAGGAAGTACAAAATGATACAACAAAGCTGGAGAGTTATCATAACTATTGTTATCACACAAAACAAGGGCAAGTACTGCTTAGTCAAACTTCTGCTTCAGTGACGCATGTACGTACCACACACATGTACACTGGATCACAACGTAACAGTCACTGTTCACTGTAAATGGCAGTCAAGAGTTTCAAAGTCGTTACCCTGAAGGATGCCAAAATTGCCCACTGTACATCATTGAAGACACTCTTATACGGACACTTAGGAAAAAAGCAATGCAGTCAAAGAAATATATAGTCAATCCTGTAGGACAGCTGAGAGTCTTGACGATCTGGGCAGCATCTGGTAGAAATTTTGGCTGGGCAGGTGGTCATGGATAATAACACTCGACAGCGGCAACTTAGTCTCCAGAAGGAACAAGGAGGTGGAGAGATGACAGAACTCTAGGCCTTGCCTATGAGGTGAGAATAAGGACGGAATACTAACAGTGTGGCAAAACTGAATTCATGGCAGATCTGATTTATGTAAAGATAGCTAGCTACCAGCAAGTAGAATGCAAATAGTTTTATACAGCAGCCTATTTTGGCTTTAAACCATCTTGATTTTTATTACGCTTTGATTTAACAAAGTTGAACCTGAAACAGAGAAAGCAGTTGTTGGAGAAAGGACAGTGTTCCCCTGAGCAGGGACAAACAGGATGAGAGCCCAGCGCCTGAACAGTGAGAGTGACAGCAGAACCAGCAGAACCACTGAAGGAAGTTTACACATCCTCTCAAACACACCCCTTCTTCTCCAACGCAAACAGTGAATAAATTATGAAGCTGGTAGGATCCACCGTGGCTCCTCAGAAAACACTCAGGGTGACTCGCCTGAACGGTGTGAGCCTTAATAAAGCCTCGTGCGCCTTCAGCCCTCCTTCACACGTACGGACTGAGCTGTTCTTCTCTCCACCTATTTGTTCTGACAACACTGCTGTGCTGCAGAGGGCCACGCTGATGTTCGCCGTGGCCGTCTGAGCGCTGTGCCATCAGAGCAGGCTCCAGCCAGCAGAGGTCCCAACGTTCAGTGCGTTGACTCTTCCTAGAGACATCTTCTCAATGCCGCGTTAACGCCTATTCATTAGTCTCTTGCCACCTGAAGGTGGTCTCAACTGGGCCTTACGAGGTACCAAAGGAAGGGAGCAATAGAGGCAAAGGCGTTTAGACCCGTATCATAAACGAGACCCCAAGTTATATTCAAAATCATTGTAGCAAATCGTTCCACAATTTCTTCTGCTCCTTCCCTACCCCTTCTTCCTCACCAGTTCTGACTAGTCAGGAGCTTTCCTGCTTCTTTCCCAGACACATCTTTGTGGGAATGCTGGGGGCTGCTGCAGGAGGGGACGGAGGGAAGGTTGAATGATTAGGGGAAGTTCCTCCCTAAACATTTTATACAGTTGAAATCTCCCTATAATAAATACCAAAGAGTTAGGCAAGATTTGAAATTACAGAACTTAGATAATGATACAGACTCTCTCCTCGATTAAGTCCTCAAAGCCACGGCCTTGCATCTGTCCCTGTGAGGCCTGCATCACCCAGTTCTAGCAAGAGTCCTGCTCGGTCAGTTCAGAAAATTCCCCCATCCTCAGTGTCTGGTCACCCCAGCCTGCCGTCAGCAGGAATCCCGTCAGGTCTGTTTAATCAAAATCCCCCCTACCCCTGAGGTTTCCTCTTAGTAATTTTCCATCCACTCACCCCGACCTTGCTCCTTGGCTACAAATCCCCACTTGTCCATGCCGTACTCAGAATTGAGCCCAGTTCTATACTGAAGGCCCTTTTCCCCCATTGCAATAGTTCTTGAATAAAACTTGTTTTTATCCCTGTAACTATTGCCAGGCTCTGGTTTTAACAACACCAAGTATAATAACCATATAATTATACTATACATCGCATAAATTCTTTCCTCATTCAACAAATATTTACTGGATCATAAAATTCTCGGTATAATGTTGACAGGAGAAGTGGAAGGTAGGGAAGCTGCAGGATGACAACCAAGAAAGAAATAGTACAAAGATAAATAAGTCATAATACCTTCCATCCAGAAACCTAAATAATTTTGGCAGAAATAAATCAGAAATATCAGTATATATAAAACCAGAAAGAAAGTGATAAATTCACAAGAGATGTAATGATAAAGAACTACGAGAGTTCATGTAAGGGAGAAATGATATGCAGAGGAAATAGTCAAAAGCAAGTTTGAGGTTAGAACTCCGGGGAAAACAGAAAGAGGATGTTGCTACTGGAGTGATTAGGGAACCTAGGAAAAGAAGCTCATTTGGGAGGATGGTGGCAAGTTTGGTTTTAAACATTTTAAGCTGTAATGGCTGTGGGACATCAGATGGAAATGACATGAGTGAGCTTTCTCTGAGAAAGGCAGAGGCCAGAGGTAAGGATGTGGCTGTCTTCTGTAAGGAGACAACAGCTGAGTGGGACTGGGGGAGATCATCAGGAGAGAGAGGAGAGAGAAAAGAGGAAAGCTTTGGAAATACATATTTAATTTGTGCAAAAGCAGAAAAGGGAACCAGAGAACAAGACAGAGCAAGATAAGCCCAAAACGTAGGAAATAATCTAGGCCAGTAAAATGTAGTGAATGTCCATTGTTGTTGCCTGCCTGAAATCCCTTCCCCACCACCAGTAACAGACTGCCTCACCACCCCAGGAGCCTCCTCCTGTGTGGTTCAGTGGAGGCTGACCAGGGAACATATGACATGTCCACCCTCCAGTGGAACTAGTGAAGAGATCTTCTTCCACTAGGATTGCTATGAGTCTGGGGGCTCCTTAGGCCATTTTTTCTACCATGTGAAAGACGGTGAACTAATAAGTAGAGAAAGATAGGTTTCCAATACCATCACTAATCCCCTGGATACCAGTGTGCCTACAGCTGGTCTGCCCCTTGACTCTTCAGTTACCTGAGCCAATGAATTCCTTTTTTGACTTAAGCTAATTAAGTTTCTTTCACTTACAAATGAAAGAGTCCTGATTGAGATATAAAGTAATTATTCAAAAGACATTTTTAAAGCTAGCAAATGAATGCTACATCCAGAACCTACAGGAAAACAAAAAAATAAGTTTTTCCACTCTTTAAACCTTCTCTATTCTTCTTCCGTTTCTCAACACATAGGCTGTTTTCTCTACTTGGCTGTCTTGTCAAATGGTACCCATTAAATAATACAAAACAATAGGACTGTCTGATCCCGTACCCATTACGCCAAGGCCTTCACACCACACCAGAAATGAGATATCATCCCATTCAAAAGCTGCCCAGAGATGGTTTCAGATTCTGTTTTGCCATGGACTGTGCTTCTGGAGAAGCTGAGCGCTCACGTTCCCAGTGAGGACGCTGCCAGGCGTGGCTGCCTTCCCTCTTGTGGAGGTAAAGGCAGGGAGAGAGGGCACCTCACAGCGCATTTAGACTCAGTGACAATCAAACCCAGAATGAAACCTCAAGTCCAGTTAGTCTTCTAGGTTGTCAAGTAACTGAGCCACACAAACATTAAATTTCATTACAGAGCTCCAAAGGGAGCAGAGGTACACCTGGGGTTAGAATCCAAGTATGAAAGAGCCCCATCCAACCTCTTTTCTTTTAGTGACTTCCCTACTCAGCCCTGCTCTGCCACAGCTGTTGTTTTTCAGCAAGAATGGCAGGTATCTTCTGGAATTTGCCAGCTGAGTTGAAAGCCATGTAACCAACCCATGCTTCCCCATATCCCAGGTGAATGACAGGTCTCCCATTCTTTGAAGAGATGCCACAGATAAGAGGTTAAATAAGAATCCATCCAAAATCTTCATCTATTTTACTCTTCTAGCAGCCACTTCTCCTACACTCTCATTCATTTATTCATTCACCAAACACAGGTTGATCACATCTTCTCTGGGTCAGGTGTTCTGGCAGGTGCTGAGAATAAGACATGGTTCCATTTTCAATAGGCTCACCACTCAGTAAATAAAACATATAGATACAAAATGGACAACTATAATACAACGTGGTAGGTAGAATAATAAAGACATGTGCAAGGTATCAAGAGGGAAGAGGGAAGAGGTCAGGGAAGGCTTCCTGGAGGACCAGATACACGTGCTGCGTCTGAAATGTTAGTTCAGTGCTTCCGATGGCTAGAGAGATAAGATATGAGCCACAAAAATTTAAGTAAGGCAGAAATCAGTAATGCAAGTAAGCATGTGATTAGTTGACAAATGAATTCTATAAACAACAGTCATTACAGGAGTTCTGAGAAGCACATAAAAGCTATAAGCTTAAATATATATAGTCTCTTTTAATCCCCTCACCAACAACTAAAGTAGATTTTAGGAGATATCTGGGATGAAGAAATCATGTCTTAGCAAAGTAAGTTGTCCAAGATTAAACCACTCATAAGAGTTAAAGACAGAATTCAACCAATGTCTTTTGTGTCTTCTGACAGCTAAGCCAATATTCTTGCTGCTATACTCCTATATTTTGGTGGGTTGAACACTGAGAACACAAATAATGAAAGAGTGAACCATTTAGACCCTGGCAAGGAGTCATAGAGTTAAGTTACTCTTAGACCATATTTAGCATCCTACACAAAGAGAGACCTCAAAAACAATCAAACATCAGCCAAATTCAAACATCAGCCAAGTTTTCTCACCATGGTGAGAATTAAGAAGGAAACGCAAGGGGCCGGCCCAGTGGCGTAGTGGTTGAGTTCCTGCGCTCCTCTTCAACGGCGCGCAGTTCGAAGTTTCGGGTCCTGGGCACGGACCTACGCAGTGCTTACCAAGCCATGCTGTCGCAGGCATCCCACACATGAAATAGAGGGAGATGGGCACAGCTGTTAGCTCAGGGCCAATATTCCTCAGAAAAAAGATGGTCATGATTCTCTGCCCCCCAGTAAGCCCTCCTGTCCGTCAGGCAAACAGGAATATTAGGCAGACAACAGCCATACTCAAGCAGCAGCCAGCCAGAACCTGGCACAACACCCTCTGCCACGTGCTTCACTTCATGACGTTGCCATGAAGTGCTCCTGAAACAGGATCATCAAGCCAGAATATCTGGGTGTGTGCCATCTTGAAGGCTTTGCTTCCCTATTACTATTTTTTTTTAATTTTTTGTTTATTGCAGTAACGTTGGTTTATAACATTGTATAAATTTCAGGTGTATATCATTATACTTCTATTTCTGCATAGATTACATCATGTTCACCACCCAAATACTAATTACAACCCATCACCACACACATGTGCCAAATTATCCCTTTTGCCCTCCTACCTCCCACCTTCCCCTCTGGTAACCACCAATCCAATCTCTGTCCCTATGTGTTTGTATATTGTTGTTATTATCTACTACTTAATGAAGGAAATCATACGGTATTTGACCTTCTCCCTCTGACTTATTTCACTTTGCATAATATCCTCAATGTCCATCCATGTTGTCACAAATGGCTGGATTTCATCGTTTCTTACGGCTGAGTAGTATTCCATTGTGTATACACCACATCTTCTTTACCCATTCGTCCCTTGATGGGCACTTAGGTTGCTTCCAAGTCTTGGTTATTGTGAATAACACTGCAATGAACACAGGGGTGCATGTATCTTTATGCATTGGTGTTGTCAAGTTCTTTGGATAAATACCCGGCAGTGGGATAGCTGGATCATATGGTAGTTCTATCTTTGATTTTTTGAGGACTGTCCATACTGTTTTCCATAGTGGCTGCACCAGTTTGCACTCCCACCAGCAGTGTATGAGAGTTCCCTTCTCTCCACATCCTCTCCAACACATGTTGTTTCCTGTCTTGTTAATTATAGCCATTCTGACGGGCGTGAGGTGATATCTCATTGTAGTTTTGATTTGCATTTCCCTGATAGTTAATGATTTTGAACATCTTTTCATGTGCTTGTTGGCCATCTGTATATCTTCTTTGGAGAAATGTCTGTTCAGGTCTTTTGCCTATTTTTTAATTGGGTTGGTAGTTTTTTTGTTGTTGAGATGCATGAGTTCTTTATATATTTTGGAGATTAAGCCCTTATCAGATGTATGGTTTGCAAATATCTTCTCCCAATTGTTAGGTTGTCTTTTGGTTTTGTTGATGGTTTCCTTTGCTGTGCAGAAGCTTTTTAGTTTGATGTAGTCCCATTTGTTTATTTTTTCTATTGTTTCTCTTGCCCGGTCAGACAAGGCGCTTGAAAATATGTTGCTAAGACGGATGTCGAAGAGTGTACTGCCTATGTTTTCTTCTAGAAGTTTCATAGTTTCAGGTCTTACATTCAAGTCTTTAATCCATTTGGAGTTAATTTTTGTGTTTGGTGTAAGGTAAGGGTCTACTTTCATTTTTTTGCATGTGGCCATCCAGTTTTCCCTATTACTATTTTAAACCCAGTATTTTTGCATCTCAAGCAAAGAAGCCAGCTTGTTGATTCATCCACTTGAGCTACCATCACAAACTATATGACTATGAGACCAGTACAACTGGCCATAGATTGCTAAGAATTTATTAAGAGGTGAAAAAAGGTGAAGGTGCAAAATAATTATTTAATGGGAAAGAAACCTCTGGAATCCTTGAGCTCACATCTATCCTAGTATTTACTAAAGCTAATACTAATAATATAATACTGTGTGCTTGGCATATACTAGGGCTCAGCAAATACTTGTTGAATGAATGAACCCCTCACTTGTCTTCATGGTATTTTTTAGAACTGACTGCAAAAACAGTTTAAGTTCATAGTAGTAACCTAAAGAAAATTACAAAAAAGCAAAAGAAGTTAAGTACAGAAAATGAAGTATACGTCAGAGTGTTTCAAATATGGCAACCAGCCAAAGATCCCAAGAGGACAATTTAAATATTTAAATTTAAAAAGGGTGGTTTGAGTTTAACAATTAGAGGCCATTTCTGACCATGAAACAAGCGAACAGTCCCATTAGCTTATTTTTTTTTTTTTAGCATTAGATATATCATTTATTTTAATTTAATGAACTGAGTTTAATTAGACTATTATTTACCTCGTAGTTCAGAGATAATTCATACTTCTGAGTCACGTCACTGGACTGAAGAGGCAACTGACATTTATAGGAATTTACATGCTGCAGTGGGGTGGGGCCAGTAGGCAGTTGCATGCACATCAGAGACAGGTGAAGTCTAGCCATTGACTAAAGAACTCCAGAATAGGAGTAGAGGGTGAACCCACATTTCTCTGATCAGTCTTTAGGGCAGGGCTCATTCACTCTTTGCCACTCTCCCAGCTACTTTTCTTTTTTTTTTTCTTTTTTTTTTTTAATTGATGTTTTAATGGTTTCTAACATTGTGAAATTTTGGGTTGTACATTTTTGTTTGTCCATCACCATATATATGACTCCCTTCACCCCTTGTGCCCACCCCCACTGCCCCTGGTAACCACAATCCAGTTTTCTCTGTCCATGTGTTGGTTTATATTCCACATATGAGTGAGATCATACAGTGTTTGTCTTTCTCTTTCTGGCTTATTTCACTTAACATAATACGCTCCAGGCCCATCCATGTTGTTGCAAATGGCACAATTTTGTCTTTTTTTAATGGCTGAGTAGTATTCCATTGTATATATATACCATATTTTCTTAATCCAATCGTCAGTCGAGGGAAACTTAGGTTGCTTCCACTTCTTGGCTATGGTGAATAATGCTGCAATGAACATAGGGGTGCATAAGCCTCTTTGGATTGTTGATTTCAGGTTCATTGGATAGATTCCCAGTAGTGGGATGGCTGGATCATAGGGCATCTCTATTTTTAATTCTTTGAGGAATCTCCATACCGTTTTCCATAGAGGCTGCACCAATTTGCATTCCCACCAGCTGTGTATGAGGGTTCCTGTTTCTCCACATCCTCTCCAACATTTGTTGTTTTTTGTCTTCGTGATTATAGCCATTCTAACAGGCGTGAGGTGGTATCTTAGCGTTGTTTTGATTTGCATTTCCCTGATGATTAGTGATGTTGAGCATCTTTTCATGTGCCTATTGGCCATCTGTATATCTTCCCTGGAGAAGTGTCTCTTCATTTCCTCTGCCCATTTTTTGATCGGGTTGTTTGTTTTTTTGTTGTTCAGTTGTGTGAGTTCTTTATATATTATGGAGATCAACCCCTTGTCAGATGTATGTTTTGCAAATATTCTCTCCCAGCTGGTTGGCTGTCTGTTCATCTTGATTCTGGTTTCCTTTGTCTTATAAAAGCTCTTTAATCTGATAAAGTCCCACTTGTTTATTTTTTCTTTAGTTTCCCTAGTCTGGGTAGGCATGTCATCCGAAAAGATTCCTTTAAAACCAATGTCAAATAGTGTGTTGCCTATATTTTCTTCTATGAGTTTTATAGTTTCAGGTCTCACCTTCAGGTCTTTGATCCATTTTGAGTTAATTTTTGTGAATGGCGATAGCACATGGTCCACTTTCATTCTTTTGCATGTGGCTGTCCAGTTTTCCCAACACCATTTATTGAAGAGACTTTCCTTTCTCCATTGCATGTTCTTAGCACCTTTGTCGAAAATTAGCTGTCCGTATATGTGTGGTTTTATTTCTGGGCTTTCAATTCTGTTCCATTGATCTTTGTGTCTGTTTTTGTACCAGTACCATGCTGTTTTGATTACTACTGCTTTGTAGTATGTTTTGAAGTCAGGGATTGTTATGCCTCCTGCTTTGTTCTTTTTTCTTAGGATTTCTTTAGCTATTCGGGGTCTTTTGTTGCCCCATATAAATTTTAGTATTCTTTTTTCTATTTCTGTGAAGAATGTCATTGGGATTCTGATTGGGATTGCATTGAATCTGTAGATTGCTTTAGGTAATATAGACATTTTAACTATGTTTATTCTTCCAATCCACGTGCATGGGATATCTTTCCATTTCTTTATGTCATCATGGATTTCTTTCAATAATGTCTTGTAGTTCTCATTGTATAGGTCCTTCACCTCCTTGGTAAGATTTATTCCTAGGTATTTTATTCCTAGGTATTTTATTCTTTTTGATGCAATTGTAAATGGTATTATCTCTTTGAGCTCTCTTTCTGTTAGTTCATTATTAGCATACAGAAATGCAACTGATTTTTGTAGATTGATTTTGTACCCTGCAACTTTGCTGTAGTTGTTGATTGTTTCTAATAGTTTTCCAACAGATTCTTTAGGGTTTTCTATATATACAATCATGTCATCTGCAAATAGTGAGAGTTTCACTTCTTCATTACCTATTTCGATTCCTTTTATTCCTTTTTCTTGCCTAATTGCTCTGGCCAAAACCTCCAGTACTATGTTGAACAGGAGTGGTGAGAGTGGGCAGCCCTGCCTCATTCCTGTTCTCAGAGGAATGGCTTTCGGTCTTTCCCCGTTGACTATGATGTTGGCTGTGGGTCTGTCATATATGGCCTTTATTATGTTGAGGTACTTTCCTTCTATTCCCATTTTATTGAGAGTTTTTATCATAAATGGATGTTGTATCTTGTCAAATGCCTTCTCTGCGTCTATTGAGATGATCATGTGGTTTTTATTCTTTGTTTTGCGGATGTGATGTATCACGTTGATTGAGTTGCGGATGTTGAACCATCCCTGCGTCCCTGGTATAAATCCCACTTGATCATGGTGTATGATCTTTTTAATGCATTGTTGTATTCGGTTTGCCAATATTTTGTTGATGATTTTTGCATCAATGTTCATCAGTGATATTGGCCTGTAATTTTCTTTCTTTGTATTGTCTTTGTCTGGTTTTGGTATCAGGGTGATGTTGGCCTCGTAGAATGATTTAGGAAGTGATCCATCTTCCTCTATTTTTTGAAATAGTTTGAGAAGGATGGGTATTAAATCTTCTTTGAATGTTTGGTAAAATTCACTGGAGAAGCCATCTGGTCCTGGACTTTTATTTTTGGGGAGGTTTTTGATTACTATTTCAATCTCTTTAGTTGTTATTGGTCTATTCAGATTTTCCATTTCTTCTTGGTTCAATTTTGGGAGGTTGTATAAGTCTAAGAATTTATCCATTTCTTCTAGATTGTCCAATTTGTTGGCATATAATTTCTCATAGTATTCTCTTATAATCCTCTGTATTTCCGTGGTATCCGTTGTAATTTCTCCTCTTTCATTTCCAATTTTATTTACTTGAGCCTTTTCTCTTTTTTTCTTAGTAAGCCTGGCTAAGGGTTTGTCGATTTTGTTTATCTTCTCGAAGAACCAACTCTGTTTCATTAATCCTTTCTACTGTTTTTTTGGTCTCAATTTCATTTATTTCTGCTCTGATTTTTATTATTTCTCTCCTTTTGCTGGCTTTGGGCTTTGTTTGTTCTTCTTTTTCTAGTTCTGTTAGGTGTAATTTAAGGTTGCTTATTTGGGCTTTTTCTTGTTTGTTAAGGTGGGCTTGTATCGCTATGAGTTTCCCTCTCAGGACCACTTTTGCTGCATCCCATATGGTTTGATATGGCATATTATCATTTTCGTTTGTTTCCAGATAGTTTTTGATTTCTCCTTTAATTTCATCAATGATCCATTGGTTGTTCAGTAGCATGTTGTTTAATCTCCACATTTTTGTCACTTTCCCAGTTTTTTTTTCATGGTTCATTTCCAGTTTCATAGCCTTATGGTCTGAAAAGATTCTTGTTATGATTTCAATCTTCTTAAATCTATTGAGGCTTGCTTTGTTTTCCAACATATGGTCTATCCTAGAGAATGTTCCATGCGCGCTTGAGAAGAACGTGTAGTCATCTGTTTTTGGATGGAGTGCTCTGTATATGTCTACTAGGTCCACCTCTTCCAGTTTTTCATTGAAGTCTACTATTTCTTTATTGACTTTTTGTCTGGATGATCTATCCATTGTTGTAAGTGGGGTGTTAAGATCCCCTACTATTATTGTGTTGTTGTTGATTTCTCCTTTTAGGTTTGTTAATAGTTGCTTTATGTACATTGGTGCTCCTATGTTGGGTGCATATATATTTATAAGTGATATGTCTTCTTGATGGAGTATCCCTTTTATCATTATATATTTCCCTTCTTTGTCTTTTTTAACCTGTTTTATCTTGAAGTCTACTTTGTCTGATATGAGTATGGCAACACCTGCTTTCTTTTGTTTGCCATTAGCTTGGAGTATTGCCTTCCATCCTTTCACTCTGAGCCTGTGCTTGTCTTTAGTGCTAAGATGTGCTTCCTGAAGGCAGCATATTGTTGGGTCTTACTTTTTAATCCATCCTGCCACTCTGTATCTTTTGATTGGAGAGTTCAATCCATTTACATTTAGGGTAATTATTGATATATGAGGGCTTAATGTTGCTGTTTTGGCACTTATTTTCTGGTTCTTTTGCATTTCCTTTGTTTCTTGTCCCATTTGTTTCAGACTGCCAATTCAGTTTGGTTGTTCTGTCTTATGACTCTTCTAGTTTTCTCTTTGTTTATCATATGTGGTTTTGTTTTGATGATTTGTTTAGTGGTTACCTTGAGGTTTGGGCAAAAAATCTTGTGTATGAGATAGTCCATTATCTGATGGCCTCCTATTTCCTTATACTAAGTCCATTCAATCACTTTCCTCTTCCCCTTCTAAGTTGTTCTTGTTATACCTTACTCTATCTTGTGTTGTGGCTGTGTGTTTACAGTGATGAGGTTAAATTTATTTTTGGTGAGTTTCTTCCTTTGATCTTTAAATTTAGTATTTGAGTGGTTGCTAACCTATTCCGGTAAAGATCTACTATTTTTCTGAGTTTGTCTACCTACTTTTCTCCTTCCTCCAAGCTTTGTGTTCCCTTTCTCTTCTTTTTTTCAGGCCTGAGGGCCTTCTTGAGTATTTCTAGTAGTGGGGGTCTTGTGGCCATGAACTCCCTTAGCTTTTGTTTATCTGGGAAAGTTACTATTTCTCCATCATATTTAAAGGATATTTTTGCTGGATAGAGTATTCTTGGCTGAAAGTTTTTGTCTTTCAGTATTTTGAATATATCATTCCAGTCTCTTCTAGCCTGTAAAGTTTCTGTTGAGAAATCCGCTGATAGCCTGATGGGAGTTCCTTTGTACGTTATTTTTTGTTTTTGTCTAGCTGCCCTTACTATGGTTTCTTTGTCGTTGACCGTGGCTAGCCTTACCACTAGGTGTCGTGGTGAAGGCCTTTGTCTGTTAATATATATAGGTGTCCTGTTGGCTTCGCTTACTGGTATTTCCTGCTCCTTCCCCAGATTTGGGAAATTCTCAGCTATTATTTCCTTGAATGGGCTCTCTGTTCCTCTTTCCCTCTCTTCTCCCTCAGGAATACCTATAATTCTTATGTTACATTTTCTAATAGAGTCAGATATTTCTCTGAGTCTTTCTTCATTTCTTTTTAGTCTTAGTTCTCTCTCCTCTTCCATCTGGAGTATATCTGTATTCCTATCCTCTAAAGTGCTAATTCTTTCCTCCATATTGTCAGCCTTGTTCTTTAAAAGATTCCAGATTCTCCTTTATCTCCTCCATTGTGTTCTTCATCTCCATCAGCACTGATTGGTTTTTCTTTATGATTTCAATCTCTTTTGTGAAGAAACTCCTAATCTCATTGAATTGTTTGTCTGTGTTGTCTTGTATTTCGTTGACTGTTTTTATGATAGCTATTTTGAAATCTCTGTCATTTCGTTTATGGATTTCTGTGTCTTCGGGGTTGATTTCTGGGTGCTTGTCATTTTGTTTCTGGTCTGGTGATTTCATATATTTTTGCATTGTGGTTCCTGTGTTGGTTTTGTTTTTCCTCATCCTGGAAATCCCTGGTGGCAATTTCCACCTGCCGCCACTGTCTGGTGGTAAAGGGCTGTGTAGTCTAAGCCCCCTGCGCTCTGCCCCGGTTTTTCTGCTGTGATCCACAGTTTTGTTTTTTGGTTTTTTTTCCCCGTTGCGATCCACGGGTCTGATCGTTTGATCAGGTCTGTCGCGGATCTCTTGGTCTGGTCTGCCGCGGATCGCTAGGTCTGGTCTGGTCGGTTGAGCTGCAGGGTCCGGTTTGCGGGGAGGGGGCAGCTCTCTCTTTTGCCCTCTGGGTCCCTGACGTGGGAGGCTTGTCGTTTGCCCCTCTTTATCCACTCTCTGGGGTGCTCAGATGTTGATGGTAGCCCTGTGGCTCTTCTGAGTCCTCTGTGCGGGAGTTTCCCACTGGCTGAGAGAGTCCGAAGAGCTACGGTTTCCCCGCCCAGGGCCGCCCCTCCCCCCTCTCTGGGAGCCGCGCGGACGGGGATCACTGATCTGATGGGGAGGGAGAGGAGTTCTCCTTACCTCTCCCCACTTCCTCCGGGGTCCCAGCACGTTCTGCTCTCAGATGTGCGGCAGTGTGGATCTTTCCGCTCTAGCTTTTCACTGTCTGGGATTCTGTTGTTGGTCTGTGACTGTTCCTTTTGTTGTATCTTGTCGGGGGAAGAGTTCACGGGAAAGCTCACTCCGCCATGATGCTGACATCATTCCCCATTAGCTTATTTTTGCAGGGGTGACTGCACAACATCATGGAACTGGTGATGGAAATGCTGCACACTGGCAGCAGGAGTGGCTGAGGACGGCACTTCCAGGTTTGTTACTGACACAATAATGGAACTACCTAACCTCTGTCACAAGGAACTCGAGTATCACTTCCAAACTTCCTTGATGTTGCTCACCATATATATGAGCTGAGTCACCCTCTACCAATCTTCTCTTGAACTTTTTCCCCCTAATTTCCTTTTCAAAGTTTACTCATTATTTTTTTACCAAGATAAAACAGAATTTTCTAAGGTTTAAGCAACAAACATTCCAGAAAGCTGATCCCTAGGTTTAGGTTTAAGAGGTAGTTAATCAAGTAATCCCAACTCTGTTTCCCCAAGATTCATGTTTCCACTTTGCCCTCAGGTTTTCTTACACTTCTTACTGAAGCCACTATGGCGCCAATGCATTCCCACCTACTATGTACACACGCACACATGCACACATGCAATCACATTCACTCTCAGAACTCTTCCTTAAGAGGAGATGCTGTTCCTAGATACAGTCTTTACCTTGTTTTATGGTACATTAAGCAGAAAAAGATTATTATGAAACAATATGTATAGAATGACACCACTGCTATAAAAAAGGTTAAATAAAATCTGCAGATATATCCTGCAAAATATTAACAGTGTTTATTTCTGGATGGTGAAATTATGGGTGATTTTTATTTTTTCCTTTCTGCTTCTCTATATTTGCCAAAGTTTTACACAATGTACATGTATTCCAGTTTCAATTAGAAAAATAAAATTAAAACTTGAGGTTTTTTATTAATCTCTTTTTCTGGGTTCCTCCAAACACAATTAAGATAGGCTGGAATTTTTTTTAATTTTTACTAAAGAAAAAGAAATTTTAAAAGCTATAGTGCACTTTTTAAAAGGAGTTGACAAAGTTTTTGACTTTGCCATAGCTATTGACAATTTCTCAGCCCTGCCCCATTCCACATTCAGTTTCTCAAGTCCCTCTCCCCCTTAAAGACAGGCATGGAGTCAGAGCACAGACACTGGCTGGGTTCGTGACTTCCCGACCCTGACCTGCCTCCAGGTGGCAGGGCCCACCCTCCTTTCCATCACCTGTGAGATAGCCCCACAGGTCTTCTCCTGTTTCCTGCCAAGATCAAAGGGCCTTTTGTCCTTGCTGCTGAGGCCCGGGGGCGGGAGGACACAAGATGTGGAAGGCATGCCTCTTCTCCCACTCAGGGCCAGGGCAGATGCCACAAGGAGTGAGCTCACCCTTCAGAGTCGTCTCACCTCCGCATACAAGAAATGGCCTTGTCCATCACAGGCCCAATTATACGACAATCCTTTAGCACAGTGGTTCTCAAAGTGTGGTCCAGGGACCGCTGGGGGTTACCAAGACTGTTTCAGAGCACATGCAAGGTCAAAATTATTATTTTTGTTTGTGTGTGAGGAAGATTAGCCCTGAGCTAACATCCGATGCCAATCCTCCTCGTTTTGCTGAGGAAGATTGGCCCTGGGCTAATATCTGTGCCAATCTTCCTCTACTTTATACGGGGTGCCGCCAGAGCATGGCTTGACAAGCAGTCAACAATCCGAACCTGCGAACCCCGGGCTGCTGGAGCGGAGCTTGCAAACTTAACTGCTATGCCACCGGGCCAGCCCCTCAAAATTATTTTTATAATATTAAGACTGCATTTCCCTTTTCACTCTCATTCTTTTGAGTGACTCTTCCAGATGCTAAATGACATATGTCACAACAGAATGAATGCAGAAGTATATATGAGAATTCAATTATCTCCTACTGAGCCAGATATTAAAGAGATTTGCAAAAATGTAAAACAATGCCATTCTTCTGACTAATGTTTTTGTCATGGAAAATACAGTTATGTTTCATTTAAAAAAATACTAACATAGTATGGACTTATTACTGTTATTTTTACTATATTAAATAAATATTTTAAAATTTTCTCAGCATTAATTTCTATAATAGCAAATATCAATAGATACTAAAGCTCTTTGGTGTCCTCAACAATTTCTAAGAGTACAAAGGGGTCCTGAGACCAAGCAGTCTGATCCAGCACATAAGAATGACATACACAGGCCCTTCTATACCACCTGACTGACAAGTTGGGAGCTTCTCATCAAGCTTATCTAACGCACCTCTCACCCCGTTTATCCTACACACCGCAAGACGGTTTCTACTGAAACATCACCATTGTCGCTCTTCTACTCAAACTGGCCCCTGACACAAAAACAAAAAGCTTTCCTTCTGACAAGAGTCTAAAGTCCTAACACTGAAGAACCTCAATCATCTGTCTCCAGTCCTCCTTTCTCCCTCTCCTGTCCTCTGGAAGCATGTCTGAACTCTCTATCCTAATTACACAGTTCCCATATGTCCCATACTGACCTTCACTGTGACTCTGCAGGCCCAGCACCCCATGACCCCGACCTAGAAGTCTGACGCACCTCGTCTCCAAGTACTCAGCTCCTACTGTCCTGACTTCGGTCCCACCACCCCTGCTTAATGTCGCCATGCTCTCCAGACTCCTACACCCATAGGACTGAATTATTTGGCACTTATTGTGTGCTTCCTTGTTCATGAAAATGGATATCTCACTAATCAGATCACGAACATCTAGAGAGGATGGATGTACTCCTTTCTACATTTTCCTCAATCCCTAACAAAGCTTCAGACATATAAGACACACAATTTATAACAATCACTAATTTGACAGATTAAAGGAAAGAGGGGTGGATAAAAGAAGATCAGAAACTAGTACATAGTGTCTGAGTATAATTATGAAAAATACATATCATTAACCTGAGCGTCATTTACGAGGACCTTTGAAGAGCCAGTTTCCAGTCACAAGTTTCTCTGCTCATTCTATGAAACTTTCCCAGAACCAGCTCAGAGTGGCCCTGATACTACCAATGAACTAATACTGATACCAATGTTTCCAAGTTGCCCTAAAAAGTATAGCTATGGGCTAGGTGAAAATCCGAGTCTAAATGAGGAGGGAAAAAAATCTAAATAATTCAGAAAATAGAAAGAACAAAAACTTTATTATTTCCTTCTACTCAGATGACACATGAGTTCAACTTTAATATACTATTTCTTTTATACTATTTCTTTATTAATTTGTCTGCATCAAATAAATGAATTGCTGGTTTACCTGGAATTAATGAGACACATTAGGCTGATTAAAATAATTTGGAAAGCTATGTTGGTATAAACTCCATTGTAAAAGGTTGAAGTTATTCATTCATTCAACAAATATTTCCTGAATACCAACTATATGCTAGACACCACGCTAGTGACAGGAAGGGAGAAGGTGACTGAGGCAAACCCAGTCCCTCCCCCTACAGATCTTACAGCCTACTGCAGGGTTCAGACACAAGTACAAGTCATCACAGTGTGGCCTGGTACGTGCTAGGGCAGGACCCATGAAGGAATGTGAAGAAGACAGGATAAGTAACCCACCTTAAAGCAATGGGATTGTCAAAGGAGAAAGTAATATCTAAAATGAGATGTGAAGAAAAAAGGGAAAATGAGGTTGAAGAAACATGGGGGAGGGGTGGATGCTTCAGGGCTTTACCTACCAGGCAAAGAGTTTGGATTTTATTCTAATAGTAATGAGAAGCCATTCGGGGATGGTGGAATGATCAGATTTGCATATTAGAGACAAAAATCTGGCAACAGTGTGTAGGATGGAGAGGGACATGGGGCAGGACTAGATACAGCGGGCAGCAGCAGCAACACAGCAGACATTTATTGAGCCCTTAGAGTACACCAGGCACAAGACAGAATGGCAAAATACAACATCTAATTTTATCTGCTCAACAACCCCATAAAGTAGGTAAAACTACCCCCATTACACAAAAAAAAACACTGGACTTTAGAGAAATTTGGTGTTGGTGGTGCCATGGAGTCGATTCCAACTCCCAGTGACCCCGTGGACAGCAGAGTGGACCCTGCCCGGTCTTTCTATGCCATCCTCTCACATTCTGGTGCTGTATCAGACAATGTTCTGCTGCTATTCATGGATTTCCATGGCGAATTTTTTTAGAAGTGGGTGGCCAGGTCCTTCTTCCTAGTCCGTCTTAGTCTGGAAACTCCCCTGAAACCTGGCCACCATGGCTGACCCTGCTGGTATTTGAAATACCGGTGGCATAGCTTTCAGCATCACAGCAACACACAGCCACCCAGTATGACAACCAACAGACGGGTGGTGTGGTTCCCTGACTGGTAAACGAACCCAGGCCGAGGCAGGGACAGTGCTGAATCTTAACCACCAGACCACCAGGGCCTTAGAGAGATTAAGTAACAGATATTCAGCAGTTATTGTGACAGGACTTATTGGCATTTGATGTGAGAAGGAGAGAGAGAGAAATAAGAGTTGAGAATAACATCCAGTTTTTCAGCTTAGTCAACTGAGCAGAAGGTGATGCTGATCACTGAGAAAGGCAAAACAGGATTACCAGAAGGTTCTGATGGAGAAAGGATAGAGTGGATGATTCCATCAGGGACAGGTGTAGACTTGCTGAGTTGGGGAGAGCAGAGAGTTAGCCATCGATCGGCAACAGGATGCACAAGGCTGACCCTCAAGAAAGAAATCTGAACCAACCCAACCTCTTTAGAAAACATCTACAGACAAATGATAACTGCAGCCAGAGGACTGGCTGAGGCTGTAGAGAGAGTATAAAATCACAAGAAAGAGGTCTTGAGACAGAACCCAGAGAGGTAAGAAAACTGAGGCAGATACAGTTGCAGGCAAGGAAAGGGTGTGTTTCAAGTCGGACATGTTCAACACTGTCAAAATTAACAGAGAGGTAAGGCCTGAGACGCCCAGTGTATTCAGCAATAAGCAGCTTCTGGGTGACATCCTGGAGAGTAATTCCTCATGTCGGGGACAAAGCCAGACCACAATACATTGAGGAGTGACTGGAAGGTGAGGAAATGGAATAGGAATTCATACATTTTCCACCGCCCAGCTATGTACAGAAAGTGAGGCACAAAGACTACTGTATTCAGGGGTTCATAGCACAAAGGTCCCATGAACCCACACCTTCCGAAAACCAGCATGGTGGGGAAGAACTGAGGATTCAAAATTGGAAAGTCTGTTCTCCCAGACAGATTTGGGCACTTGGTGACTTTGGCCAAATGACTTAATTGTGCCTCAGTTTCTGGGGAAACTAATCTGTCCTAATTCTCTCACAATACTGTCTTGAGTATCAAATGTCAATAATCAGGAAATGACATTGTAAGGTTGAAAAATAGCCTGTGGAGGAATTAATATCAGGTTTTAGAGCCAGTCCTGACTATTGTGCAGACAGTTTCAGCAGGAAATAATAATAATAATAATAATAATTTTTTTCTTTTTTTACTCAAATAAGACAGGAATATCAGCAGAGAACATCTTCCTGCTTCAAATGACTGTACATTTCCCAGTGGCTTCAAGAAACTGACATCAGTTCCACTTTGACATCCAGGCCCTTAGATAACATAGGAGGCACTTGGCTTTTTGGGAAATACACCAGCACCTCTGTGGGAGGATATTCTTCATCATGAGGAGCAACAGTGGAAAGAACGTAGGTTTCAAAGTCCAGTCACCCTGGAATGGAATCCTCACTCTGCCGCTTCTGAGCTAGATGACTCTGAGGGAGGCACTGAACCAGCTAAGGCTAGGTCTCCCCATGGGAATACCTGGAGGATGTACCCCATGGGATGAGGAAGATTAATGGATGGTTAATAAGAAAACATGGATCACAATGCCTGGCACATGATAAGTGCTCCACAAACATTACCGACCATTCCCATTGGGACAGGACCTGTTTCTTCCACTAGAGTGAAGGCCCTGCCCAGAACATCTACTTAAATGGCATCCATCCCAAAATTAGGGACAGAGCCAGCGTCTAGCTTTTCACATTAATATGTGTAGGTGAAGTAACCAAAGAATATACCTAAGTTCTGAGATGCCTGCTCATAAAAGAAAACTATAGAACATCATGATTTTATATACAAACTCAATTACCTGGTATCATCAACAGCACACACCCCTTAACAAAACGGTCTGTGTGTTTTCTAGCACATGTGCTCAACATTTAAAGACAGTGGGATCTGTTACCCAAATCAGAATCGGCCTACAGATTTTACCACTCCCTTTCATTGGAAGTTTGGGCTAACTTGCTCTTTCCCCGTCCCTGAAGAGGCACAGCTCTCGCTGCCCATCCCAGCGAGACCAAAGCGGCTCCTGTTCTCGTACCTGCTTTTCCACTAAGGCCAGCAGAATGTAGAGGGTCCTGGGTTCTTTCATGCTGCAAAATCCATATAGTGGTCCTAAAGTCAATCTAAACTTAAAACCATAATTATATCAATGTCTGGAAGTAAAATATGGACTCCCAATCATTCACATTTCAGTAGCGATGTAAATTTTGGACAAAAAAAATAAATAAATAAAGCCTTAGAGGCCTTATAAACGCTCACTTGGTTTTTTTCTCTAACTATGCAGTTAGTTATAAAAAGTCAAAGTATTAAATATTTGTAAATGGAAGGCATAATACTACTTTTCAGGTTAACACCTTTGATCTAGATTCACAGATTTTTGTTTTTTGCTCTCCTTAAACTTCAGGCCAAGAAAAACAACAGAGGATCTTTGGAAGGAGACAGAAACCAAATTAAACAAGGCTCCATTCTGCAGATTTTCTACACTCCCAAATCCAATCATCACAAAAGTAATTCAATGATAGTTTCATTTCTTTCCAAAATAAATCTCAAGACTCAGCGAACCCATTTGGCTTCTGAAACAGACAACTGGGAATAGTTTGAGAATAAATTAATTAGTTTCAATTACAAACAGGAATCTGTTATCTGGAGTTGGAGACGGGAAAACTCTCAGTTTCTTAGGTTGTCTAGAGTTTAGCAACATTTTTTAATAACTTGCACTGTAAATGATCGTAATATTAACTGTTTGCACTTAGTAATGTGTACAGTCCCTTGAGGAAACACCACTCTGAACACAAGTATGATCTCGCAAACTCTGATTACCAACCACATGAAGCTGCCTTCATTAGGGTCTGCTTTTCTTTTCCCTGAGGAATGTCAAGCCTTCTCAACTTCAGGCTTTATTTTCCATTCCTATTTATATTCCTATTTTTCTCTCCCAACCCCCACTACGACCCAAAGAAATCAATAACATAGAAGATTCAGATGTACATTAAATTTAAAGAAAAAAACCCTTAAACTACAGAACACAGTTGAAAAGCAATGGGTTTCAGTGACGAGAAAATGAAGTCGCCACCCCTCAACATCTCCCAAGATGGGTTTAATCAGGAAACAGGAAGATGGCGTGAACGGCAGAAAACATACAAACTGCAGTTCTCCCACCCAGCAACTGGACTTTATACATCCCTAGAGAGATGTTCTCCCAAAGAAGGAAGAAGTTGAGCTGTCCCCTCCACTGTGACTAAGCGCAGCGATGGCCTGCCTGCAGGTAGGTAGTAACTCTGTGAGAGGACTCTGCTCACCTCCCTCCCCTCATCGCTCAACTCCTTCCCCAGCGCCTGCGCACAGACCACTTTCTCCACAGTCCCGCAGTCAACAACGCAGGTGCTTCACCCACATGATAAAGGAGAGTTTACACCCTCAACTGCCGAAGAGAGAGGGAACTCACTGGCAGAATCCGTCTAGAGTAAAAGTGAGAACAGGACTGAAAGTTTTAACACCAGACATGGTGATTCTCTCATATCCAAAGTCAATCCGTGGAAGAAAGAACAAGTTGACTAAATTGCCTTTCTCCAAGAACATTTCTGAAACTCACAATTAGGAAAACTACTATTGCCAAAATATTTTCTCCAAGAAAAAATTCATCATATAAGAAAGAATAAAAGAAAATTTCATTCTATAAAAGAGAATTCATGTAACCTAGAGGAAGATCCATCTTGTGATTAATAGTACAGACACAATGGTGCAAGCAGATGTTCAATCAACACATACTTTAAAAACCAAACCAGATAAGCAAAATTCTCCAAAAGGAGACTTGACTGATGTGTAACTCCTTCATGAGGCATTTCTCGCTCTTTTGAACTAGTAGCCCACGTTATCAACAGTGTTCGTTTAACAGCTGATCACGCACAGCCCTGGGCGGCGTCTTCTCATGTGTGTCTCAGCGATTCCTGACCCACTGCAGTTTGGCCTCGCCTACCCCTCACAAGTTTCCATGTTATTTCTTCATTAGACTATAAGGTCTCTGAGGATACGACTCTTCATCGTTGTAGTCTCTGTAGTCTCAGCACTGTCCCTTCACGTGACCGAGCGATGGAGCTGGATGAGCGACTGATGATGAGTAACTTCTACCTGTTGTTCACAGTCTGAAGTAACAGCTGCCCTGGCTAGAGAGCATTATTGTCTAGACTATGTTTCTGGACCTTGCACAGTGTTTAGGATTGCCTGAGGTTCTACCACTTATAGCATGACACTGGTTGAGTTACTTAACCTCTCTGTACCAAATTTTTCTCGTGTGTAAAATAAAGATAATAACGGTAGCTTTATCATAGGATTGCTGTGAGTATGAAATGTGATAATACAAATAAATGACTTAAAAGAGTTATGTCACATAGTAAAAGGCCAATAATAAATCCTAGATAAAACAATGTACAAAGGGTCTATGTGACTCCTAGGGTAGTGGGTAATGATGCAAGTTTGGGAGTTGGATATTGAAAGAATGAAGGGCATTTTTCCCATATGGATCCCAATCATACCTGGCATGGAGGCAAACCCAGCTCTTGACATCATAGTCAAATTAATTATGAGTATCCCTCATTTTCCCAAAACCTCCTGGAAACAACAATCACACTGTACAGGGTCAACTTAAATGAGAGTGACATAACAGATCAGAACAGGTCCACTGTCTTGAAGGAAAAGCGACCAGAGACCTGAAGGCAACCTCGCCCTTCTGTCCCGCCCTTCTGTCCTGCCCTTCCAGTTTCTCACCTGAACAAGCAGACCAGACAGCATTCTTAGAAGATTTACCCCCACCATTTCTCAGAACAGAAAGGCCAAAAAAAAAAGAGCAGATACTCTTTTCTCTCCTCTGTCCATGGTCAGTGCTTCCCAGAATCTCCCTCATCTAATCCACCATTACCCCCACCCAAGGAAAAAGTACAACAGATGACAACCAGCTATGCATAGAGCATGTATGTAATGACTACACACACACACACACACACACACACACACACACACACACACACACACACCCTCTTTTTGCTAGGCTGGCCATCCACTGAAATAAGCCAAGAGTTACCTCACTGCCTCTCCCTCTGGCATCGCTGGGCCAGAAGCTAATGAAGGAAAAGATTTAACAATAGTTAAATGACCACTACAGGATAAAGACAGAAGTAGAAAATATTTATCTTTGGGGCTTTTTTGTCTACTCTTAAGCCATGCCTGCACTTCCAGAAGAAGGGCGAGCCTTTATGCTGCCTCCTGTCGTCTCCAGGTTCAAAAATCATTACATCTCGCACAAACCACACAGTGTCCTCCTGAGCTCCCGTCCTGATTCACTCCAACACAGTCCACACTCTGAAACAGACGACTTTTCTGAGAACACGAGTCTGATCCTATTCCACTCTTGTTTGTAATTCTTTAATTAGACATATCATTCTATCATGCAATAGTTACATGTGCATATGGCATACCTCCCCCTATAAACTGGAAAGTCATGTGAGGGCCCAAACTATCTTACTTATATTAAATGATCTTCACTAATTCATTCAAAAAATATATAAGAAATGCATGTTATGTACCAGGCACTACACTAGCCCCTAGAGAGCTGAGTCACATCATTCCCTTCAATTTGTTTAAAATCATCTGTGCGTACAAGTGCTGCTGGGGGGGGGGGGGGGAGTTGCAGCCATATAAACAGAAAATTGTAATACACATAAAATTATTTATATAATTGCAATATATAACGTTATGATTGCACAGGCCAATTAATTAGGATCACAAAGAAGGGGCTCCTACTAGACCCTCGAGCTGATCAAGAAAAGCCTCTCAGAAGAAGTAACGTCTACACTGATACCTGAAGCATCAGCAGGTGTATATGAAGAACCAGGAACCACAGGCAGTCCATTAAGACTCGAGTACCGGCAAAGCATAAGACTTGAGAAGTATGTAGGGACCAGATCATAAAAAGGCTTAAGCCACATCAAAGCGTTTGAAGTTTATCCTGAAGACATTTAATTGTTTTAATAAAATGAATGATATGATCAGATTTGTAGTTTAAAATGATCACTCTAATTAGAGTATAGGAGTCATTCAAAATATTTGTTGAACACATGAATAGTTGTGTCATTAGCATAGTAAAAAATATTTCAGGAATCAAAAAAGAGAAAAGTCAGCTAATTAGTGCTGGCTGTGATGCCCCTAAAACGTTTTATGGTGGAGTTTAACTGGGCTTTTAAAAATGTAGGGTTTTGATAGGGCAATTCAAGGAAAAGAAAGATATTCCAGTTGGAAACAGGAAGAATGCAAGGAAGACTATGAGCTAGGAACTGGCTGAGCAAAAGTATAAGGTGAATTCACTGAAGAGTGAATAGTTTAGTTTAGTGAGTGCTGAGTCTGGAGAGGTAGAATAGACATCTTGGGGTCAACCTTGAGGTGCAGGCCTTGAATGCCAGGCTCAATATTTAAACTTGACCAGCCATGTTGACAGAAGGGTTTTGAAAGAAGAGAGGCATACTGAAAGAGGTTTACAAACAAGATTCAAGCAACCAGGTGATAGGAATTTGAAAGGAAAAAAAAAAAAGATGGAGGAGATGTGCTGCAAGATGCATACCAAAACAAAAGAGTTAGGAGAGAGAAGCCCAAGCATAAGGCTGAGTGACGGTGTGACACAAAGGTTGCCTCCCATGCCCACCTACCACCCCACTCCCACACCTCCAGCACCCGCTAACACTCCCGGAGATGGATTTACTTGAATGGAGGCATTTCCTGCAGTTTAGGGTGATCATCTGGAGAATGAGGATCTTTCTTTTTACCAAGCTGTTTAACCAACGTCTACACATAAGAACTCGGAGATGAGGTGTTTTGAAGAGGAAATGAAGGTAAAAGAACATTTGGAGAGTGAGAAAGGAACATCTGAACAAAGAGAAGGTAGCACCGAAGCCATTCTTAAACCCCTTAAATTAACTCCCCAGGGGTTCATTGAGCTGGGCTTCCCTGTGTGTTCTAGGAACTCCGGAGACATCAGACTCACACCAGCCGTGCAGCCCCAGACCCTTTCAGCTAAAAGGGCTCCCCATTCTCACCGTGTGGGTGGCCTCCTCCACCTACTCTTTGTACCCTCAGAAACCCTAAGAAGCAAAACGATAAACTCAATTGTTCTATTGTCTCCAATTTGAACTCAGGTAACTTTGGTCTCCCAAAGCAACAAGTAAATGGAATAGTACAAAGAGATACTGAAAAAATACTAGAAAACCTTCCAAAACTGTCTAGCAAACCTCCAGAGTACAGTGGTCTATTACCTGAGAAAAGCTCATCTAAGAAATATCACAGCTCTCATCCAAAGGAACAATGTCATTTGTAAATAGATCTCATAGAAGATTCAATGAACCCCAGGCCCATAGAAATAAATTCTTTTTTCTCAGCCTTTTTCAAAGTCAGAAAACCAAGCTTCTCACAGTCGGCTCATACATTATTTATTCTACTTTGTTGCAGGTGAGGAACCTGAAGTTGCATTCTTTAAGGTATACAGATATTAATGGCCCTAAATTATGCTCCAAATTGGATGGTTTCCTGCTGGAGCAGATATGAATTACTGCAAATTACTAGATTCTTCTGGAATGGCATTTCATTTGTTATCATTTAACTGATGATTGTTGTTTTCATCAGGACTTTTTAGAACATCAGATAGATGTTTGTTAGGCCTGATTAAGTGGTAAATTTTCCTTGGCTTCCTTTTGTTTCCAAAGTAATCATGGGCTTCTTCCTGTCTCTTTCTGTTGCCCACAGAGGCCATAATGAGGGTAGTTAAATATGCAAATATGAGAAAGAGAAACAAGGTGTCAACATACATATAATTTACCTACTGAGACATCCTACTTACTCATAAACTGGGAATCACATAGCTAATAAACTGAATAATTTTCCTAAATAATTTAGGCATATTTTCCAGTGTCTTTGCCAGTGGGCAGCTCAGGGGTCTTTTGTCCCTTTATGACTCATCAACACCTCCAGACACTGCAAGATAAGGAGATAACTTAAGTCAAAACAATGTGTGGGCAACAGATACGCAGCTGCAAGTCCAGTCCCCAGGCTTCTTTCCAAGCAGATGACCACCCTTCTCTACCTGGAAATACTGTGGTCAGCTCAACTGTTTCCCTGTTTGAAGAGAAGAGATTGCAACTAAACAGAAAATACAAAGTTGTTTGCTTTGTTTTATTTTCTAAAATATCGATATAATATGTGGGCATTTCAGTTTTTCCAACTGAATATCATTTCTCAGACATTAAACCAGATGCAACACCGTGCCAAAACTGGAACTATAGATAGTTTACTGAAGAAGATGCACAGGCGGACCACAAAACCCTTCTAAATCAAAGGGAAATCACCCTCTGATACCTCATGGCATCAGAAAGTTCTATTTCTTCTTGAGTATTGTATGTTTTAATTGAGGTAAGATATTTCTAACAAAAAGAATGCCAACCTATCTATAATTTTATTATCAAGGAATTTATCTGATTAGTTTCCCTAAATATAATCTCAGGTCAGAGACACTGAGAAATGCGCATTTCCAAGAGTGGAGTATAGTATGCAGCATTTCCCAAACATCTTGGGCCACGAAACTTTTTGTAACACAAACTAACATCGCCCAGAAGTGATGAACAATATGGGAAACACTGCACACTGCTATTCATCATCAGTTGTCACTGGAACAAGAGCAGAAGGAAGAACGTCAAGGCACCGCGTGCACTGAGTTTTAACACGTGGGGAGAAGTTTTGAGGAGTGTGCTGAAAGCACACTCTGCCTACTTCACAACTTTAAGAAACGCTCAGTACATCATAGTATGTTTATTACGGAAATAACTGGGAACCTATTAACAGGTGTGATCTTAATTGCTCCTAGGTAGTTCACGGCTGTCCTTAAATCCTAGGAATTACCAAATGCCTAGATAATACGGTGTATACCCAACACATATTTTTTTTTTTTTGAATCAATATTAGAATCAAACACTTGACCTGACAGATAACTAAAAACGAAGACTCTGAACCCAGTTCGGCCACCAACTGGGTGTGTGATCGGGTCTCAAGGCCTCCTGGGTCTCCCTGTTCCGTGCAGCAGGCCCTTCGGCTCTAGACGCCTCCGGTAACGCACACAGGGAAGACAGCACGGCGCTGGACCCCGCTGGCCCGTGTCACCCACCGAGCAACTGCTAGCCGGGCCGGCACGGGAGCCGCTTCTTTCCTTGGAAGATTTAAGTGCGCCATTCCCAGCTAAAAAGCATATCTTAAGGTGCTTCTCGCCCTCAACTGCTCCATAAACTTTTCTATAAAATCTTAGAACCCAAGCCACTGACCTCTCAGCTCATCAGGCATAAAACCGCCATTTCTGGCCCCCTCACCACCCAGGCTAAGAAGCACGGTCTAGTGAAAATGAAGCCCCACCAGTTACCGCCTCACACTTGGAAAACGTCACGAACTTCTTTCCCCTGCGCGTTGCCCAAAGCCCCCGCGGTCACGCGCCCACGGCGTTCTGCGGGCGCCCGAGCCCGCGCGTACCTGGTTGAAGTGCAGCCGCCCGGGCTCGGGGGCGCCCTCCGCGGGGGCGGCTCCCAGCTGCTCCAGCAGGCGCCCGAGCTGCGCCGCCGACAGGCTCCGATTCGCGCCGAACACGCTCAGCACGTCCTCGCTGAAGGCCAGCCCGGGCCCCGCCGCCGCGCCGCCGAGGCCGGTGGCCGCCAGCAGCACGAGCCCGGCCAGCGCCCGGCCCGGGGCCATCCTGGCCGGGGCCGCCCCTCGAGGGCCCGAACCGGGCTGGAGCGCACAGGGACGCGCCGGGCGCGCCGGCGTCGGCGCCCAAGGGCGCGCAGCTCAGGCGTGGGCGCGGGTCCCAGTCAGCGCGGGCACCCGGCGCCCGTGGTCCTCCGCCGCCTTCGAAAGAGCAGCAGCCCGCGACCTGCGGGGCATTGAAATGGCGGTGCACCCTGGGGGGCCGCTCGAGGCAGCGCGCGCCCCTGGGCCTCCTGGAGAGCCTGAGATAAAGAGGACAAATGGGGACAGAGATAAAGGCCACCGGGCCACCCGCCGGCCGGCCCCGGGAGCACTGCGTGGCCGGAGCCCTCGAACGCCCGGCCGGGCATTGGGCCAACTGCCCCGGAGCTGGTTTGCAAACGTCCCAGGATTTGCGTACAGTGGTGACACACGCTCCTCCCGGGTATAAAGCCTCAGGCACGCCACCGCTTAGGAAGAACTCAAACCACACTCGCTGTAGAAGCCCACCTCCTCTTCCTGTCTTTCTCTTAATCTCCTCAGAGCGGACTTAGAAGGGCCGAGACCGGCAGTCCCCAAGGGGCTACAGGAAGTGGCCCCTTCGGAGTCGTGGGCTTTGAGCGTCTAAAGGGACCCTCCCTCTCCCACCCAGGTCTCTTCTCTGCGCCTGGCAACTAGTAGGAAGGACTCGCTAGCCTGCTGACCTCTCACCTCGCCTGTCTGCCTGTTTCTGTCTCCCTGCGTCCCTGTGTGTCCACGTGAGTCCCTGTCTCTGTCTCAACACTACCTCTGGCAAGTCCGCTGTGAAACTCCGAGATCCGGCCCTGCGCCCTTTACAGATAAGGGAGGAGGGCCGTGTCCCCGCCTCCGCGGCACGTGGTGGCACACTCCCCCAGCATGAGCTCCCGCGTGCGTCCACGCCGGGGCGCAGAGCCGCCGGCCTCTCCCCTTCGCCTGCGTGGCGCGCTCGCAGCCTCGGCCGAGCCGGCTCCCCACCTCACCCCGGGGGTTACCTGAATGCCACCTCCGTGTCGGTGTCCCTAACCTCCTTTCTGGTCTCCGCGGTGTCTTTGTTACCTTGATGAAACCAGCTTCCTGGAATAGAGTCTGGAGCCCCTGGCATTGTCTAAGAGATTAGCAGGAATTGCTTTTTTGTCTTACTTCTTAAACTCAGAGGAGAAAAAGGAAACCAAACCTGTAGCGTGGTGGCGGGCCCAACTAAGCCAGCACTGCCCAAGCGGGCCCTTCCTGACGCCACACGGGATATCCGCAGATTAGAATGAATGTTTGTTCAGATGAGGGTTCAAGAAAAGCTGGCTCAGGTGTAAGGTCAACAAGCTGTGCACAGTGAATGCGGTGTTTGGGGGCAAAAGTTCTGTCTGGATATAACTGTCCAGAAGTAAAGTGAAAACATGATTCACTGTTACGTGGCTCAGGAGAATTCAGTGTTTTTTTCCTTTCATGGGGAGCGTGTACAGGCTCCTAAAACAGCACGTTTTAAGAGTCTCTAAGTCCAGACAAGGGCAGAGAGATGGGGAAGGGGAAAGAATCTCTTCTCGCATGAGAAACTTAGATATAACCTGGAAGAAAGAGACAGGGAGAGAAAATTCCAGAAGAATGAGGATCTAGGCAGACATAACCGAAGGGCTGACCTATCTAGCCGGTTTAACTGTATTCTAACTACAGAGGGCAGAAGGCAGCAGTAACAGGGCAAAGTAACCAAGAAGAAGGTTTCTGCAGAATACAAGGCACAACTGCTTTGTGAAGTAGTAATTTCCTCATGATTGACAGTGATTCAAATGCACGGTATGTGGCAGGAGGGTTCCTGCCTTGGAGGGAGATCAACAAAATGATCTTGATGGTGTGTCCCTTCCAATTATAAAATCTGTATATTTGTTAATATTAATTTACAGAATTACATTGGTGCAAAAAGGGCAAATATCTCACCCAAGGGCCAGAAGTAAGTTCATATCACAGTTAAACTCTTAAATCACACAGCTGGTGGGACTCTTCAAGGTTTCTATTGGATTCTTAAATGCAGTTTGTTGCCTGTTTTTCCTTTTGATCTCAGTGACTCAAGGTGATCCTTGGAAATTAATGAACACTGTAGATGGTTTATCTACACCCAACAAGTTGTTCGTTCCCAACTTGAACTGCAACGCTGATAAGATGTTGGATTTTCCACAAAAGTAAATGAGTTTTAAATAATACAAATTTTATATTATGGATATTTTGAAGTTAAATTTTACTTATCATTCTTTCATTTCTATACGCATACCTTTTGGCAGCCCGTCAACCCCTCGTAACAATAAACAGTAAAATAAATAATAACCTGCTTGGCAACTTTACCAAATACAGTTAATGTAATGTAACCATGCAATTAAGAGAGAGTATTCAGAAAATTACAAGTTACTAACTACCAAATTGGTAAGGTTAATTTCTAGACCATCTACCCTAATGAAATATAATCACCAAAGTACTACTCAGATAATGTTTTAGGGCCCAAAATATGGCATTCTATCGGCAATGTCATTACTGAAGGAAAGGACTTCCAATTTAAAACATAAGGTGTAATGCACAAGCTATAATTTTTTTTGGAAATTTGCCTTAAAAGTCAAATAATTTTAAATGATAATAATGAAGGGAGCATGCCAAAAACATTGGCCAGGATGTTGAAAGAAGTCCTTTGGCTTTCTGACTATGTCACCTGGGAAACCTGGAAAAGTCATTTGACCTGACCAGGATTCAATTCCCTCATCTAGGAAACAAGGAAATTGGGATAGAAGAACAAGTATCCATTGCAGCCTTTTTATTTCTTTTTTTTTTTTTTAAAGATTTTATTTATTGATTTTTTCCCCCCAAAGCCCCAGTATATAGTTGTATGTCGTAGCTGCACATCCTTCTAGTTGCTGTATGTGGGACTCGGCCTCAGCATGGCCGGAGAAGCGGTGCCTCGGTGCACGCCCGGGATCCGAACCCGGGCCACCAGCAGCGGAGCGCACGCACTTAACCGCCAAGCCACGGGGCCGGCCCAGCCTTTTTATTTCTAAATGTTCAGTTTAGAAGTTTTCTCTCAGAACAAAACATGAAACACCAAGAAGAGAGATAAAAGTTCAATTTTCCGATGGAAGGGACATTTAACATCAAATCTTACTTTTTCTAATAACTTCAAATTTTTCTCAGTCCAAATCTTTTGACTATTGTAAATAAGAAATAAGTTGGCCTCTTTTAAACTTTCTCGTCATTCATTTCCCTGTGGAAGGACTAATGAGCAAATCTACGAGACGGATGTTTCTTTCCGTTCTTCCCCTCCCCTTGTCTTCCTCTCCCTTCCAGTCCTAAAGCCATTAGGTGGAGCATAGCGCTGTAAGTGGTATCTGTATGGAGGGTCGTTACAGACCCCAGAGAGGGGCGTTGGAGCCTGAACAAGAGAAGAAGGGTATCCAAGTAGGAGGGACACTTAGTGTGGGCAGTTAGAGCCCAAGCAGGGTGACAAAGGTGTCCAGACTGGGGAAGAGAACGTGAAAAATCAGAAGGCATATCCCTGATGGCATAAGAGTGTGTGCATGCACCCCAACACAGAATGTCAGCACCCGAGTATGATGAGGGGAGCATCTTTCCCAGCACGGTTTGTCAGAGCCCAGGCTGGAGGAAGAGCGGTCGCCTGCGGTAGGATGTCAGAGCGAGAGCAAAGACTGCAGGGTTTCCGTGGCTCAGGGGAGAGAAAGACAGGCAGCCGAGTGTGGAGAATCAGAGCCCCAGTGGGTGAAGAAGGCATCTGTGCTTGATGTGGCCCCACACAGAAAGTCAGAGATGCACGAGGGTGAGGAGGGAGACCCTGCCGGGCAGTAGCATGAGATAGTGGAGTCTGTGCAGTGAGGAGGGTGGCCTGACATGGGGTGTGTGATAGCATGATTTCTAAAAAGAAATATATATTTGGTCTTCATCCTCGTTTCTGGCACAAAGCTCCTAAAACCCTTGGACTTTCCTAAGTGATGAGAGTGTTAAAAGTGTCTCCTGTTATTTTACAAGTGATTTTTGGACAAGGATGAGGGCTGGTTCCCAGGAGAACCAACCAATGCTATTAGAGAGTGGGACCTTTCAGTCCGACACCCTCACCTCTGCGGAGGGGAGAGGGGCTGGAGGTTGAATCGATTGCCAAGGGCCAATGATTTAATCAATCATGCCTATGTAATGAATCCTCCATAAAAACCCAAAACAATGGGGTTCAAAGAGCTACCGGGTTGGTGAACACGTGGAGATTCATGGAGAGTGGCTTGCTGAGAGAGGGCTTGGAAGCTCCATGCCTTTCCCCCATACCTTGCCCTATGCATCTCTTCCTTCTGGCTGTTCCTTAGTTATATCCTTTTATAATAAACTGGGGATCTAGTAAGTAAAATGTTTCTCTTGAGTCCAGGTTGTTGACAACTTGGACTTTGTGACTGGCATTTGAGGAAGGGGGGCAGTCTTATAGGACTGAGCCCTTAACCTGTGGGATCTGATGCTATCTCCAGGTAGACAGTGTCAGAATTGGGTTGAGTTGTAGGACACCCGGCTGGTGTCTGAGAATTGTTTTGATGTGTGTGGAAACGCCCCCTTACTGAAATTTGAGTGCAGAATTATAGAGTGCCAGAACCCAAAGAGGAGAAGGAGGGAATCAGGGGTGAAGGGGATGGCAGCAGAAATAGAAGATTAGTTGTATCTAAAAAGATTCATTAAATAAGTGAATATATTAAAGATAATCGTAGCCAGTTTTCTCATGGTCAGGGAAGGGAGTTGCAAACATGGAGAGGGAAAAAAGTAGAGTGAGCCCATGGGGTTGGGTTGGAATTGGAGAGATCGATGTTGATTCACAATTTTCAGTATATAAACAGATAAAAATTGACCTAGTTGTAAATAATCCCTGGGTCTGTCCACTGGGAGGGCCTGGGAATAGCCAGGGGCATACCTAGGGCCCTGAGCTTGGCTTCTAAAAATGATTCTCCACTAATAGGAACCAGGGCTCCTTAGAAAAAGCCTTGATTCCAGGACTGGACAGGCAAAGAACAAGATGAACCTGGAATCTCTTGTGCCTGAAAGCAAGGAAGTGGTCAAAAAATATAGGAAATAAATATTAAAGTATTCCAAGATAATGGAGCATCAGATCGGAAACCTATACTCAAATGATTCAGGAGGGAAAGGTCTTTGAACTGTGCTTGTGTCTTTTCTGTAAGTTTGTAATTGCTTCAAAATTTAAAACATAAAACATTGAGTATTAATAAGGAAAAGAGAAAGTTCCTGCACAAATTACATAAAAATTAAAACTAACATTTTGCTAAAATCCCAACTTGATAATACTCAGTGAAATTAATTTACTCATTCAACACCTATTTTTAACCTCTGCATCACAGTCCTTGCTGTCTAGGAACACAAGAGTGAAAAGATGCACTTTATTTTACCCGTAAGAAGCCTGTGGGTAAGGTTAGACAGAAATGAGGTGGTTGCTATCATGGAGATTTTAAAGGTTGCAGTGGAGAGAGAGAGGAGCACTCACGTCTGCAGAAGATGCTGAGCAAATCATTGACAAGGCAGGTAACCCTTGAGCTTGAAGGATAAGTAGAAATTAGACAGAAAGACAGGGAGAGGAAGCACATCCATGACGAAGAAATGCAAAATAAAAAGCCCCGAGAGACTTGAAGGAGCTAGGAGAACTACAAGAGGGTTTTTGGAACAGGCAAGTCTGGAGCAGAAAGGCAGGATCTGACAAAACCCAGAACAGTCTCAAACATCCGCTGGGTCAAAAGTTATCTAGTGATGCTTCAAAACATTCTGTATGATCGTCCACAGTAAAAGTCTCATTGGTGAACTTAAACGGCCTTTTTCCTGTGTTATAGGTATCAAATAATATTCATTCCTTATTATTACAAACGTCACACATGAAATTCTCAAAGAGCAAGATGATGACTCTGGGCAGACCATGACTATCCAGTCATCAGTGCTACAGACAGTGTAGGTGGAGTCAGGTTTCTGCAAGTCCTCTCTGAACTTAATTCATAATCTATACAGTGGGGATGACAATAATGCCTGCTCAGTCTACGTCACTGAATAACTGTGAACACCAGACAGAGGTGTGAAAACTCTCCAGGAGCCGTAAGACAGAATGGCATTGTTATTCTAAGCTAACACCATAGGTTGATGTGACCCCTGTCACCGGCCCTGAGAACTGCCATTGGGAAGTGGACAAGAACAACCAAGAGTACCCTGAGCAAAGACTACTTTATACCAAACACAATTGAGGTGTTTTTCCAGGAAATTAAAGCACTAATCGGAAATGGAAAGAACCATAGCTCTTATCCAGTCTAATTCGGTCATTTTGGGGCAAGGAAAGGAAAGCTCAGGAGAGTTAAGTGAAATGGTGAAGAAACATACTTAGACTAGAACATAGGCCCAAATCCGCTTCTTTCCATTTTACCACCAAAAACAAACACCAGTCGATGTTTTGAGAATAATATGTGTGTGACTTTAATTTGATTGAGTAAATGAAACTGGAAATTGTATTAGCTTGTGTTTTTCCTACCTCTTCTCTCTCCTTTTTCTTTAGTTCTTTTCTGATGCACCCATGTCCCCAGGTGCTTTGCTCCCATTCAGCTCTGCTCGCTGAGAATGACCTCACCATGGTTTCTTTGCTTTATCACTCCATATGTATATATTTTTTGTGTGTGTGTGAGGAGGACTAGCCCTGAGCTAACATCCGATGCCAATCCTCCCCTTTTTTCTTGAGGAAGAGTGGCCCTGAGCTAACATCCGTGCCCATCTTCCTCTACTTTATATGGGACGCTGCCACAGCATGGCTTACCAAGCGGCGCGTTGGTGCACGGCCGGGATCAGAACCTGCGAACCCCGGGCTGCCAAAGCGGAGCGTGCGCACTTAACCACTTGCACCACCGGGCCGGCCCCCCATACATTTTTTAAAGATATTTTTAGAATTTTTGGAAAATTTTTATGTACTACCATAGAAAGATGTCGAATAAATAAATGAAAAAGTAAGAGCAGAATATGTTGTAAAACAATATAAACAACAATATATATATGTGTGTTCCACTTAAATTAACAAAGGTCTGGAGAATGTGCACCAAGCTGTTTACAAGGTTTTCCTCTTAAGGAGTAGGTTTGGGGAACAGGGGATTCAAAGGTACGAATGACCCCTTTCTCTAGAGAGAAAAACGAGGAAAATGTGCCATTTTCTTTCCACAATTCTATGGTGTTGAATTTTTCAAAAGGTGTGTCTTACTTTTATAATGAAACGAATAAAAAATTGTCAAAATGTAGCTGGTGCTGGAAGTCTAGGTGGCCTCTCAAATGGGGCCATGGAGAGTCAGGACCAGTGTGTCTCCACGTGCCCAGCGAGGAGAATCCTGAGCAGCAGGTGCACAGATCCCGTGCTGTGTGGCTGGCATGCTTCTTATCACAGACGGCTAACAAAAATAGCATAGATTTATAAAAATAGCCCTGAAAGGCATGCAAGTCCTTTCACTCTGTGAATCCTGATTAGCCCCAGGTCTTTGATGGGGAATCAGGCAAACTGAACAGTAGATTCGCATGATTCTCCTTGGAAGGGGTACTTCCCATAACTCAACTCTCTGGGGGTCAGAGTCCCAAAGCTTGAGCAAAATTGAGCTGCTAGGCATTATAACCATGTGATAACAATTAAGAATTTTGTTTTTAAGATAAGAGCTTAGTACAAAGCCTACTTTTGGCAAGTTTATGGAATGAAACTATGACAAGGAACTCTTTTCCCCTCTGGGTTCTCAGCTCCTGAGTACTCAGACTCACATCCTCTTCCCTTGCCTTCCCTTCATTCGCATCTTCTAATCCCAGTATGGTATCTCCATTCACATTAAAATACAAAAGACTGAGAACTAAAAAGTAATAACTGATCCAGGCACTGTTTACAACTTTTTTGGCCAATGGCATCACTGGTTTATCTAGTTCACAAAGCGTTTTTAACACAAGAATTTTGAATGGGACTACTGGGAGTAAAAAGCAAACAGAACAAGTGTTCTTTCTTCAGTGTATGCGCTATTAGGAGCTTAAATCTACGTACGAGTCCTCCTGACTAGCTTCACTCCGAGTCTTTTTCCAGGGACTCGGTCACACCACAGTCTTGCTGCAGAGGCAGTACTCGCTGTTCTGAGGCATTTATTTGCCTCTGACCTCTGGTAAGGAAGCCCTGTTTGATAGAGCTGTCTGTTCTCTAAGGAATGGACCACAGATTACTCCAACCCTAGCACAGTGTTGAGGAAAGAGCAATGAGATAAGAATCAGGAGACTTAAACTCTCATTCTAAATGAAACCATTTGAACAGTTTTGTCGTCTTTGTAGTCTGAGTCCCATAGCTCTTCCAAGGATCTCACAGGGTTGTTGGGAGAGTTCATTGAGATAACAGGAATTAAAGCATTTTATAAACTACAAAGCCAAGGAAAACTAAAATTTCAAACTAGCCAAACCAGGTGGAGGTGTCATACTGAGCGTGGTTTACAGCATTGTGACACTGCTTGTCTGTGGGAAACACATAACATCAAACAGCTGAGGCAGCTCATCCTTTCTAGACCCAAAAATTACTTCTCTGTAGGGCCTGAGCTCGGTCCAGAGAGCCCACTTTAGAAAACACTGCTTGCTTTTTTTTTTTAACTTGGATGGAATTTGTCAATTTATCATAGAAACTTTGTTTTCTACTTCTACTTGTTTTGATGCCTTTGTTCAGTATGTTTCAGAAGGAGGAAAATTATTCTTGGCACACACAAATGAAAACCCAAGCTTTGCCACCTGTGGCTTTACACTTAAATATCATCCATTCTTATGTGAAAGTCTTAATGTAGATAAATGTACTTGGAATAAAGGAGGATTTACATGAAAATAACGTAAAAGCAGGATAGATATTACAGGGAAAGACAATGGTTTGAATACACAGGAAACTTACTGTCCAAAAATAACATATCCTAATATCCTCGGAACTGTAGGGAAGTGTTCAACTTGTATTTGTGACAGAAGTCTAATGCCACTGAGAAAATGATGGATTCTCAAATGTCTGGGGTTGTTATGTTCCAGGCACAGTCTCTAGAAAAGCCTTCTCTGATGGGTGTCTATTTCTTGAAGTCTGTGGACAGCTGACGGCCCTTGGACATCTTCTAGGAACCTCACAGCCTGGTCTTAATTCAAGTTACCCAAAACACGTTTGTTCTTTTTCATAAATGAAAAATGTATTTTCCACTGCAGTTTGGGAACTAAATTAGATAGGGAAAAAAAAATTTGTGTTTAAAGATGCCCAAATATTTACTCAGACAAAAGCACCATGAGTCTTTTTAAGGTTAATACAAGCAGGAATACATAGTGGCTTTATTCCAAAGTCCCATAACTATCGCCTAGGTTTCCTGGTCTAAAGGAAGAAAAAAATTGCTATAATGGAGTTAACTCCAAGAAAATATGGAGTTAACTCCAAGAAAATATGGAGTTCAGATGGATTCTTTTTCAATCGTTTATTATCCATCATTTGTGAATTTGAGGGAGAGGCGAAAGGAGGAAGGAGGGTAGATGAGATGTTCTAGAGTGGTATGATTCTGATAATATGAGTTTATATATTAAACTAAGTTCTTATTTCCTTTGACATTTCCCTATTAGTTTTATTATTAAAAATGAAACTGAATCTCCAAACTGTAATTTCCAAACCATCTTGTTTTCAAGCCAACTGGAGGGTTATTGCACATCTGAGCGCATATCTCCCACTGTCGTTGCTCTTTAAATACAGTTTTCATCATTTTAACTGTCATGGAAAACTGTTTCTGATCTAGTCTTAATTTTTTTAATGAGCTTGAATTCATCTTTGTAAAAAATGAAATAATAAATTTGCATAGAAAAAAGCGTTGAATGCACAAAATCATCAACTCTGATCACCTCTGGGTGATAGGGATGTGAAAGTTTTGCTTTGTGATTTTTTTATATTTTCTAAATCTGCTGAAAAATGATTCCACAATTAAATTTTTGCTTTAATTTTAAAACAGCAACAAGAACAAAATAAGAAGTTAGAGAGTTAAGCAGAATGATGATATAAACAGCTTTTCATTGAAAAGCCAATGTTAAGCTGGGGTGAAACTTTCTCATTCTAGATTTCATGCCTGTGGGATTTCCTTTGATTTGAGGAAAGAACCCTGCTTTCTCCTTATCTACAGGGTTAAATACAGACTCATATTAAGAACTAGAACTGAGTCAGCAGACCCAATATTTAGCAGGGGAAAAAAATCCCCCAAGGCCAGAATTTTTATGCTCCATAAAATTTTCCAACTGCGACTGTACCCTCCCACATGTAAAGGGCAAATGTAGACTAAAACTTTAAAATTCAAATGATTAAGATATAATAAATGGTCCAGTAAATTCTGGATAGCTACCACTTCGCAGAGTTTTCATCTAAAATAGTGCATAGGGATGGTAATTACTTTAGAGAGTTTTGATCTAAAATATCACTTAATATTTAAATACTAAAATATATTGGGCCGGCCCCATGGCTTAGCGGTTAAGTGTGTGCCCTCCGATACTGGCGGCCCGGGTTCGGATCCTGGGCGCACACCGACGCACCGCTTCTCCGGCCATGCTGAGGCCGTGTCCCACACACAGCAACTGGAAAGATGTGCAGCTATGACATACAACTATCTACTGGGGCTTTGCGGGAAAAATAAATAAATAAAATTATTTAAAAAATAATAATAAATAAATAAATACTAAAATATAAATAAAATCTAGGGCCGGCCCCGTGGCTTAGAGGTTAAGTGCGCGCGCTCCGCTGCTGGCGGCCTGGGTTCGGATCCCGGGCGCGCACCGACGCACTGCTTCTCCGGCCATGCTGAGGCCGCGTCCCACATACAGCAACTAGAAGGATGTGCAACTATGACGTACAACAATCTACTGGGGCTTTGGAGGGAAAAAAATAAATAAATAAAATCTTTAAAAAAAATAAAATAAAATAAAATATAAATAAAATCTAAAAATTTGATCTATAATAAAATAAAATAGGAATCAGTGTAACTTCTCCAAGTTGTTTCTTCCTACTTAATCCACTGAAAGTTAATACAAAGCAAGTTTTTAGCAATATTATGTTCAAGTTTTCAATCTTCATAATGCAAAATTCTTTCTGTTAGGTCACTGCCTATTTTATTCTTCATCATTTTGTGATTCTAGGATTTGAATCTTTAAAGAAAAGTCGAAACAAACTTGGAGCCAAAATGAATTTGTCATCCAGAGAGTTCTGACAGAAAGTTGAAGCTGATCAGCCCTGGTGTCCTTTCTGCTCTTTTGTCTTGAGAGAAGTGTGTAATGCTCTGTGTTGGCCAAGGCTGGGCTCTGCCAGAGATACACAACCAAAGAACAGGGTTGGGAGCCATCACAGACCAGATCATATCACAGCCGCTTCTAGACTAGCTTCAGAGATGCCTGGGTTTTAAGATAGAGACCATGTATGTGACTGTCATTTTTCAGTCATCTATGCCCCTGCTGACACTATAGAATTCAATGTTTATGGCTGAGGCTCCAATGCCATGAGCAAACATATCAGTGATTACTCTCTCCACTCCACAGTCAGGTCTATAGGGCAGGTCTGGTGGAGGCCTACAGTGAAGATGACAGCATTCCACTGTATCATCCGGGTTAACGTGCAGTTGGTTAAATGCCACCATTTCCTTACAGATGTTATTTTCCTCACAGAACCTTTGCTTGAATTATTATCTGATATTTCAGTTCTAGCATATGAGCATTTGGAAAATTAATTCATTGTCTTAACTAGACAAGAACACTTTGGATATAGTTTATATTCTTAAATATTAGGAGTGAATTTAAATCAAAGATAGGCTAAGTATAGAAAAGTAAATTGGCTTTTAAATGTTGACTATTTAAAACAAAGGCCAACATTGAAAACCATAGCAGTATACATTTCAAATTTGTAAGCTTCTTTTGATATAAACGTTGATAAGGATGGTAAAAACCACTACCTACTAACAAATTGATCTACATTTGAGAAGCAACAACAAGAAGGGACAATGCCTCCTGACTGGCTTCTGGCCAAGAAGCGGGGTTAAAGCACCAAGTGGCTGAGGTGTGTGAACAGCCGGGAGCTGGCTATGACTAACCCTAGGGGGCTTGCTCACGGGGCATTTCTACTTGCAACTCTTGACAGCTGTTAAAATGGGTTTGGTTTTGTTGGTATTTGCGGGGGGCGGGGGGGGCGGTATTTCTTTTCTTGGCCTGGATTCTTCTAACAGCTAACTACTATCCAAAATACATGACAAAAAAATAATATGGAGTTCCCTAAAAGTTTTAAACGACAAGAGAGACTTTTTGTTTTGTTCTGTTTTAGGCGTCTTGGTGCTGTCATTTATAGCACAAAACTGATTATTGATAAACAGTGATATTAATAAAATGATTTGTTTATTGGTAAATATTCACTAATTGACCTTTAATCTATATCCTAAATTTTTTTTTTTATTTTTTTAGACTATTCTTCTCAGCTTTGTACTGATTACTTTACAATCTTCAAAGGACCTACTGACATGACAATGTGCTATTAGTTAACCTCTGGATCACTGTGTGAACATATTTAATACTGAACCCAACCTTTACGGTACATAGAAAAAGAGGCTCCTTTGCCAGGAAATTCCTTTGTCAAATGTTGTGGCGATTAAAGTAGATCATAGATATAAAGTATCTAGCATAAAGGCATGGGGGGTGTGTGTGTGTGTGTGTGTGTGTCAGTCAAGCACTGTGCTGTATTTTCATATGTACCACAATTTCCTGAAACAATATTAATTGTGATTATGACGCTGATCTAAATTTCAAATCAGATACATTTGTTTCTTTTTCACTGAGAAAATATAAACACTCAGAAGAGAAATTTCTCTTCCCACCATCAAATCTACAGTCCACCCTTATCTGAATTCTTAAACTCTGCCTTCTCTCCTGTTAGAGCAATGCACTTTCCAAGCTTTTTTCCAAGACCAGCCCTCCACTGGTACAATAGACCCCATCCTCTCTTGGTACAATAGAACCCATCCTCTCTTGCTTACTTAATTTGTGGGTTTTTTTTTTTTTTTTTGGTGAGGAACATCAGCCCTGAGCTAACATCTGTTGCCAATCCTCCTCTTTTTGCTGAGGAAGATTGGCCCTGGGCTAACATCCATGCTCATCTTCCTCTACTTTTTATTGGACGCCGCCACAGCATGGCTTGACAAGTGGTGCATCAGTGCATGCCCGAGATCCAAACCTGCGAACCCCAGGCCGGCCGCCACAGCGGAACACACGCACTTAACGGCTACACCACCAGGCCAGCCCCCTTACTCAAGGTCTTTGTTTCCACAATTATACCTTCTCTCTCCTGCTATATTATCAGTTTTTCCCTCTGTACTAGATCATTCCCATGAGCAAAAAACAACATCTGTTATCTCTTAAAAGTTCCTTTCACCCTATGTATCCCTCAGGCTATCACTCTATTTGTTGTGTGTTGAATTGTGTCCCTCAAAAGAAGATATGTTGAACTCCTAACCCTCAGTAACTCAGAATGTGACCTTGTTTGAAAATAAGCTTGCTGCAAATGGAATTAGTTAAGATGAAGTCATCCTGGAGTAGGGTGGGCCCCCATCCAATACGACTGGCGTCCCTATAAGATGGACATGTGAAGACACAGAGAGAGACGCACGGGAACGCACTGGGACAATGGAGGCAGAGATTGGAGTTATGCAGCTGCAAGCCAAGGAATGCCAGAGACCGCCAGGAAACCACCAGAAACTAGGAGGATGCAAGGAAGGGTTCCCCGAAAGTTTCCAGAGGGATCATGGCTCTGCCAACACCTAGACTGCAGACTTCAAGCCTCCAGAGCTCTGTGTGAGACAATAAATTTCTGTTGTTCTACACCAGCCAGTTTATGGTACTTGGTTATGTCAGCCCTAGGAAACTAACATATCATTTCCACTCTACGTACTAGATTATTCCCACGAGCAGAAAACATGATGTCTTAAAAGTTTCTTTGACCCTAAATCTGACTTCAGCTAGCACCCTAGTCTTTTGCTTCCTTTTGATAACACTATCTCGTGAGAGTTACCTGTAAGTGGTGGCATCCCTCGCTCTGCTGCCATTCTCTGGAGCACTCATCCGCTCAGGATCCCACCTCTCCACTCCTCAGAAACCATTTTGTCAAGGCAACTCATTGCACTTCAGTTTTCTTCAAAGCAAATAATATTAGATGTTTATCTCTTAATTTAGTTATTGTCTGACATTTTGGAACTAGAATCTAAGTTCCAAAATAATAAGGAATTAATGTGTTTTTTACTACCACATTCCAAACCCTGGCACTCAGCAGGTCCTTAATGAAATTTTGTCGAATGATGCAATGCATTTGCTTTTAGATTGTTAATTGCATATGGTACATAAAATTTCCACCTAGATTTAAGCACTCTTTGTTTATGGATGCTATAAATTTTGCAAGGATTTTGTTATAATTCTTCAAGAATTCGAAGGTTACTAATAAAAAGGGATTTTATGCTTTACAAGTATATTTTATCACTAATATTTTACCCTAAGGTAAAACGTGATGTCTTTATTTTATATTATACCTTCCAAAGCCATTAGCAGATATTAATCTTTATATTCATCCCATGAATTAGGGAAAGGAGGTTTTTAACGTTTATCTTACAGATTTGGAAATTAAGTGACTTAAGAACCAAAGGGCCTTCTTGTGACATCTAAGTGTGTAAATGATAAAATGTAAACTGGGATAAAAGTTGACTATCCAATCAGTTTAATTTCCATTAAAATCCCCCATCACCAACCCCACCTTATAATTTTATTGACATTTAAGATTATTATCTTAATTATATTAACTGAGAAAAAATAACTTCCTCTTGGATAGTAAGGCAATTTACAGAGGAGGAATATGAAATCAGAGATATTATGCAAATAAATGCAATAAATGAAGATTTATTGCTCAGTTTAATGTTCTAAAGAGCTGCAGAAATTTAGCACAGTGACTCGAGTAAAAAAAAAATTAAGGAGCACTGTTAAACACTTTCATAAAATGTATTATCTAAAATGTGAATGGGGCTACGATCACGTCAGTCTATGATGCAACAGTTCACAGTGATCAATCATGTATATCCATAAACTTGTCTTTCAATTTTCTCCTTGCCCTCTTTCTTTTTTTTTATTGCTTAATTACTTTTATTCTTAGTCATAATTATTGCTTATTTTGACTTATTTTAAATAGCAAAGTACTTTATTCCTAGATATTAGTGTTTTTAAGTTTCAAATTAGAAATATTAAGTTTGATATTTATTGAGCACATACTTTTGTGCCAGCCACTGTATTCTGTTTTGTTTTAAAACAAAAACTGAATTTTTAATGTTTATATACTTATTTTTCCATACTACATTTTACTTTTACTTTATTTTTAACATAACCATATCCATTGGATACTGGGTGGCCTTTTTCTCTGTTTTGTGTAAAAGGAATCTGACTTAAAAACACTAAATGATTTGCTTGTCTGTGATAGATCTGAGAATTAGAATTCAGTGTTCTCGATTTGTAAGAGAATGTTTTCTCTTGACCTTAGCACCTCACATCTTCAACTTTTTGTTTTGTCTTTTTGTAGTTTGTAATTTTTTCTTATTGTAATTTGATAGATAATACCTACCAGCAATGTATTTGTAACTCATATCACAAAGGATTACTTTGTTGCCCTCTTTCTTTATCAGTAGTAAACAGCAGCTCAACAGCAAGATAAGGCAGCACATTCCAGATGCTGACACTTTGCTAACTGAAGCTGTCAGGGACACATGGTTACACTGCCTGTCCAGGCCTCCACAGTAAAGGAGCACTCTGCATTTTATTCAAGCTAGTTTTTGGAAATGGTGTAACATAACAATAGCACTTTAATCATCCATGTATATACACAATAACAATAGATTTAAGAATATTGTTTCATATTTTCACCAAACTCATCTTTTTAAAATGTCAATGTTTTGATTTCATGGAAAAAAGTGGATACAAGAAATTTCAAGGACGAAAGTGATATTGAATTTAACAACAGAAAAATTATCTATTTATAAAAATACACTATTGTGGCCAGCCTGGTGGGCTAGTGGTTAAGTTCACACGCTCCGTTTCAGCGGCCTGGGGTTCGCGGGTTCAGATCCCCAGCGCAGATGGGCTCACAGCTTGTCAAGCCATGCTGTGATGGCGTCTCATATAGAGGAAGATGGGCACGGATGTTAGCCCAGAGCTAATCTTCCTCACAAAAAAAAAAAAAAATACATTTGCATGCTATTTTATGAAATCTTACTTCAACCCTTAGGTATTCAAGCTATCTTCACTCTCCCCCAAAACTCTGCCTGAGCCAAAAACATGGTGCCTGGAGTAGACCCTAGTTGTTCCCCATGTCAAATCCCCTTGGCTCACCTCTAACTCCAATTTCATCTCAAGTAGTTCTCTCAGATTTTCTGCCTCAGGGTTTTCTCCAAAGTTCTACGAACTTGCTCCACAGCTCTCAAGAACAGAGGAGTTATCCCTGGAAGCAACCACAAACCAAAGAGAGACCAAAGTCAGAAATAAAGGCCCAGTCTCCAGTCTTCCAGAGGGACACTTCCGAGGAGCTTTCAACATGGTTCTTCAGAGGCTCCCCCACAAGTCTGTGCACGTTTTTCACAGGAATAAACACCGTATTTAAGACTGCACAATTATTTGATCCTCAATTTAGCAGGCAATAACTTTTACCATAAGAAAGTTCTGGGGTGATTCTAAGGAGTAGCTAGTGACTTCATACAAATTTCAAAAAGACAATTCTTTCATTTATTCAACAAATGTTTTTGGAGTGCCTGTTACGTGGTTGCCAGGCACTCTTCTATGTACTGAAGGGTCATCAACAAACAAAACAGATAAAAATCCTTGCCTTCTTAGAGTTCATATTTTAGTTGGAGTAGAATGAAATAACACAGTTCATTTTTTAAAAACACTTATCATACATGAGTCACTGTGTAGTTGTTAAATATCATCTTCTTAAAGAATACAATTTAAAGATTTGAAAATATGTACACATAATGATGAGTAGGAAAAAAGTTAGGATACAAAACTATATATATTACATATATAGGATATATATATACACGTGTTCGATGTAACTGTGTATATATGTGATTCCCAAGTTTATGAAAAAACTAACTGAAGCATATGAAGATATAGCTTCCAGATATAGCTAGAGATAGAGTTAGGGGGAAAAGGGGAGTATGGATATATACTAACAGTTACTAGTGTTATCTTTGGAGTAGGATTATCAATAATATTTATTTTCTTTTTTATATTTCTTGTACTTTTTAAAATTTCTTAATGAATATTCTTTTAATAGCAGCAAGCGAGTACTACATTATGTATTCTTAAATGCAAAAAAAAATAGGCTAAGATGAAACTTTATTCATACTTGCCACAAGTTGGAGGCACCAAAGATGTCCTTCAAAAGGTGAATGGATAAACAACCCGTGGTACATCCAGACAATGGAATATCATTCAGTGATAAAAAGAAATGAACTATCAAGTCACAAAAGACATGGAGGAACCTTAAATACATTGATAAGTGAAAGAAGCCAATCTGAAGAGCCTACATTTTACATAATTCCAACAATATGATATCTGGAAGGAATAAAACTATGGAGATAGTAAAAAGATCAGTGGTTGCCGAGGGTTTTGGTAGAGGGAAGGATGAACAGGCAGAGTACAGAGGATTTTTAGGGCAACGAAACTATCCTGTATGATAGTGTTATGGTGGATACATGTCATTATACATTGTCAAAACCCATAGAATATACAACACAAATATTTAACCTATGGACTTCAGCTAACAGTAATGTATCAACACAATGTATCAATGGCTCATCAATTGTAACAAATGTACCACACTAATGCAAGACATTAATGATAGGGGAAATGCGGGGATGGAAGGAGGCATATGGAAACTCTCTGTATTTTCCACTCACTTTTCTGTAAACCTAAAACTGCTCTAAAATAAATCTACTAATATTTTTTTAAGAAATAGGCTAAGACAAACTCTATCTTTTTGGCCTTCCGGTGTGTGAAACGCTGTACAAAACAGTGGCTCCCAGATCTTGGAACATCAAGGACTAGTAAAATTTCCCCAGAAGAGTTGGGAAGAGATCAAAAGTTTTCCACTTTTCCTTTGCCAAGTAAGCACAGTAAATATATACATGTGTGTGCACATACATACACATATACCCACACTCACTCTCTCCATAATATTCCTTAAAAAGGAAGGGCATTTTATCACCTAAAATGTAAAAGCATAATCTTAAAGTAAGAAAAATTCTGTTAAATGCAATACACTTGGCCTTATGACAAACCTGCTCCGTTTTGTGACTTTGCTCACTTCACCACGTCATTGTGCACATCTGTGCCATGTGGACTGGGAATCGCCGGTATACAGCACAGTGTTTTACCCCTCTACAACTGAGGAAAGGAGAGGGATGTGCCACAAAAATCAGGATTCTAGCCTAGTCTTTCAGAGGATGGAGACTCAACCTCCTGAATCAGCCATTCTTGAGCAGTTGGCTGGCAGCATGTTCCATGCTGTTCTTTGTCATTTATCATGATTGTGAAATCATATCAAATGTGCAAAGGCTAACTTCATGTGGACAGTGAATTAGTCTTCTAAAGTGCTCAATCATTTGACTGTTTATGACCTTGAATTTCTCACACCTGTTCCTCTGAACCAGAACTAGGAGCATATGTTCACAGACGAGCTCCCCTGGTAAATCTTCAGAGTATGGTTCACTGCAGAATCAATGAAGCAATGATGGAGTACTGCCAGTGGAGGCAGGTGTTGTTACTCACCAAAGATCTCAAATAGGTACTTCCTGCTCCTCGATGAGAAGAGACCCAGAACTTCCAGATCCAGTACTGTGGTCCACTGCTTCCTCTGCAGGTTCTCATCTCTGCCCCAGGTCAACAGCATCACAAGATGTGGCTTAGACAGAATGTACCTCTATCTCTGAGAGGGAGGAGAGAGTGAGGGGCATTTGTGTTGGGAGGCAGGGGTAACACCCATCTCTTAGTTGTAGGTTATTTTACATGATTACTGGAAATGGCAAAAGACAACAGTCAGGGGGATTCCTGATCCCACCACCCAGCTCACTTCTCTGGCTACTAGTGTAGAGCAAGTGGGGACTCCTGGAACAATGCCAGACTTTCATGGCAGTCATTGAAGGTGGGAGGGGGGTCACACACACCCTTCCCTTCCCCTTCAATCTCGGGCAGGTAAGGACAGGTCCACATTCTTCCTCTCTCACTCCCACCAGAGATTAGAAATAAAGACTTTGAACTGTGTGTTGGGCTTCTCCTCAGGCACTTGAGTGATTGTTATTCTGGGAAGAAAGCAGTGTGGCCATATCCTTTTATATGACTCCTTTTCTGTAAATTGACAAAGAGAAAATGGGTGAGCTCATCTGGTTATTCCAGTTCCACAGAATTTACTCCAAATTAAAGGGAAAGTGTTAGGTACAAATTTTAAGGATCAAGTTGCAAATAATGTGTAATGCCTCTATTAAATAAGAGAAAACTGATCCTTCTTCTGAGGGTATTGGTGCCTCCACAGAAAAGTAGTCTTACACTACTGAAAACAGAAGTCAGGGGCATGATAAAATTTAATGCATCCATTGTGCTCTATCTAAATTATTTGACTTCGCTCACTGACTGCTGTTTGTGCTGAACTAATACCTCAGGCTTGCAGGTGAAATTGACACGTTCTACATACTCACGAAGTGCCTGGTGCAAAAGAACCCTGCTGTGCCAAGAAGAGACCCTCAGCTCAGACCAAAGCATCAAGGTGCAGAACATACCAACAGCGAAACTCAAGCTGGCAACCTGGCCCTCTCGCAACAAGCTGGAAGGGTCCTTCTCCATACACACAAACTCAGGCATGTGCCCTCGGCCCCTCTTCCAAACGGATTTTTTTTCAATCTATGGAATCACTAGGAGAACACCAACTACCTGACTTTTCTGTCCTCCTGACGATACCATTGATGACCTTTGAACCAGTTTTCCTAATTCTCCACGTGTTGATTTTTTGGGGCAGATTACACTAGTGAGGTTGAGTCTTGGCAACGAAAGATAGAGAACTTAGACTAGGCAACTTGCCTGAACCTGAGGACAGAGTCACTTTTATTATGGCCCTTTGATACATCCTGCTTAAAAAAGGTAAACCCCACACTCTCCCTCCTCTCCTAGTCTGACAATTCCAGACCACTCTTCTTCCTGCCTTCCATCTTCCAGCTGTATGGTTAATACCCTATCTGCCAAGTTAAGAAATGATGCATTAGTGTCCTGTTCGCCAATCCTGGCTTAACCCGCTTCCCAGATCCTTTCTCATTCAGCGAATATACTGCTAAGCTTAGCAGTAAATATTAATTTTATTTTGTACTTGTGGTACCCTCTGGGTGAAACAGTAAAGGAAATATTTCTCTCTCAGAACCTCTCTCGTCTTTGGTCCCTTTCAGGCACAGATTTCAGGCTTCCACATTTTCTCTACTCTCCCCTCTAACACAATTTGCTTTCCAGAAAAATTAATAAATCATTCACTCTAGGGTGTAAGATTGGAAAAAGGTTAAGCCTTTTTCCAAATACCTTTGCTTTAGCAGAGAACCAAACTCTCAAAATTTCCAATGCTAGAAATGCAGCATCAGTAAGAGGTCTTGGGGAAAGATACCTTTCTGGTGTCCTTTAAGCATCCTTCTTAGGACATAGTGATCAAATTGGGCTAACAACCCACTTAGTGGGTTAATAACAGTTTATTTTTTAATAAAATAGAAAAGAAGGAAATAGAAATATCAAGGCAAGAATCGCTTAAAGGTAAATATTGTTTCTTAGGATTTTCATTTCTGTTATACATGTATAACATATGTACTTATATATGAAATATATAAATACATTTCTTATAATGATCATCATTAAAAAGTTTGAGAGTTAGCAGCCCCTTGCCTCTTAATCAAGTTACTGAATTCTTTTTTCTTCTTGTATAACTTCATTAACATCCAGCTCTACTTTTCCATTCCTGCCAGTGTCAACTTAGGTCAGACTTTTTACTTCAGTTCTGAAGTCCTACAATAATCACAAAGTCTACATACTGCAGTCTCTTGCATTTATTCTGGGTTTTTAGAGTTTCTGAACCACAGCACTTCCTTATTCAAACACATTCTTTAACCTGCAAAACTTTGCAAGACAAAAACCGACATTCCTTACCCTGGACCTCCACCATCTGGCCTGTTTTCAACTTGTCAGCCTCATCTCTTGCAGTTACCACACTTGCCTCCAGGTACTCTTCTTTCCTGCCTCTGTGGCTGTGCTCGAATCCTCTGACCCTTACCTTCAGCCTGAAACGGCCTCCTCATCCTCATCCTATCAGTTCTCTGAGTCATACCATCCTTCAGGGCCCAGCTTAGTTCCCATGTCCTTCATCCTCCATTATAGAGCCAGGTCCTCCATCAGTACCCATGTCCTCCAAACTCCATAAAACATCTACTGACCTACCCTGTAAATCTCCTTTTTGAGAAGCCCTAAGTTTTATTATTTTTAACCCTTCCCTGAGCATATTGTCAGTGCCCTCGTATTTTCAATTATTTTCTATTTTTGTATTTTACCTTTTCAAGGATATTGCAAGCTTCTTGAAAGGTGGAATCTCAAGATTTTACATGATGCACCACACTTACCACAAGGTCTTCAATAAATATGCTTTAATTGATGGATTTCTCTTTTAATACACATGATGCTAAGATCACTATGACCTAATAGTCAAAAAATTGACCATAAACTTAAAGAAATGCTTATTATTCAGTTTATTTTTGATATTTGATTTTCCACGAAATTTCATTTTCTAAACAAAAATGAAATTGTTATTATTCTTAAATCACTGAGCAATTAATTTTAACTTTCTAACCAACTGTACTACTACTAGTAATAATATTAATAATAATCTTGCCTCATTTCCCTTGCTTTACCACTCTCTGCAGAGGTTTTAATGAGAAAAACGTTTAGGGTATTGAAACAATAAACGTTCTGAAGTGTTCAAGGTGGAATGGGTGGCCTTGTATGATAGAGAGTTTCTTCTCACTAGAGGGAGTGAACCGCGGGCTACACAGGTACTTAGAAAAGCATAATGGGGGATGCAAGCATCAGATCAGGGCTGAGTTTTGTGGATTTCTCATTCCTAACCTAGAAATTCTATGACTCTAAATTCCACCTACTGAATAAGCAGGTCCTGAACAACCAAGGATAACTTTTTCCACCCTCCCACTTCACCTCTAAAATGTCCTGTGACTTATTCACATCATAATGGTTCATTAAAGGGACTACAATAAAACTCAGAGTTATTGATAAGTTACAAGAGAACTAGCTCTTTAGTCTAACATTCTGTACGTTATCTTCTGGATTTTTAAGAGATTATTGTATATATAGTAATATTTATTATCCTGGCCTAGGTTTATCTACATTTTACTCAAAATGAAGTATTACTCTTTACAATCTTAACATGTTAAGATTATGAATATCTTTAAAAATGAGAAAGTGAACCCTCTCGGGAGGGATTGGGCTGAAAATACAGTGGAGAAACAGCCCACATTTTACATATATATATTTTATAAATATATATATATCTGTTTATGATTAAAACAGAGGGGTCACCACTAAGATTAGTGATAAGACAAAGATGTCTGCTCTCACTACTTCTATTCAATATTGCACTGGAGGTTCTAGCCAAGGCAATTAAGCAAGAAAAAGAATTAAAGACATCCAGATTGGTAAAGAAGAAGTAAAACTTTCTCTACTCACAGATGACATGATCTTGTATATAGAAAATCCTAAGGAAAACACACACACACATACAAACTATTGGAGACAATAAATGAGTTCCACAAGGTTACAGGATACAAGATCAACACACAGAACTCAATTGTTTTCATATACACTAACAGTGAACAATCTTAAAATAAAATTAAGAAAGCAATCTTATTTAAAATAGTGTCAAAATAAATAAAATACTTAGGAATAAATTAAATAAAAGAAGTACAATACTTGTGTGCTAAAAACTACAAAACACCATTGAAAGAAATTATTAAAGAAGACCTAAATAAATGGTAACATATCACATATTTATGGGTCAGAAGACTTAATATTTTTAAAATGTCAATTCTCTCCAAGTTGATCTAGAGTTTAAACGAAACTCCATAAAAATTCCAGCTGGTTTTTTTTTTAAAGAAATTAACAAGCTGACCCCAAAATTTATTGGTAAATGCAATGAACATAGACTAGCCAAAACAGTCATGAAAATGAAGAACAAACTCGCATGACTCACACTTCTCAATTTCAAAACTTACTACAAGGCTACAGTAATCAAACTTGTGTGGTACTGGCATAAGAGTATCCACAGAGATCAATGGAATATACTTAAGAGTCCAAAAATAAACTCATACATATATGGGCAACTAGTTTTCCACAAAGGTGCCAAGACAATTCAATGAGGAAAAAATAGACTTTTCAACAAATGATGCTGTGACAACTGGTTATCCACATACAAAAGTATACAGTTGGACTCCTACCTCATGCCACATATGGAAATTAACTCAAAATGGATCAAAGACCTAAATGTTAGAGCTAAGATTGTAAAACACTTAAAAAAATAGGTGCAAATCTTTGTGACTTTTGATTAGACAATAGTCTCTTAGATTTGACTCCTGAAGCACAAGTAAAGAAAAAAATAGATTAATTTGAATTCATGAAAATTAAAAACATTTGTGCTTTAAAGACACTGTCCAAAAAATGAAAAGACAACCTGTAGAATGGGAAAAAATATTTGCAAATCATATATCTGATAAGAGTCTAGAATCAGAATATATAAAGAACTCTGATGATTCAACAATAAAAAAACTTGATTAAAAAATGGGCAAAGGATTAGAATATACATTTATCCAAGAAGATATACACATGGCCAATAAGCACATGAAAACACATCCCACATTATTAATCATTAGGGAAATGCAAATCAAAACTACAGTGAGTTACCACTTCACACCCACTAGGATAGCTATAATAAAAAGATAAACACTAACAAGTGTTGGCAAGGATGTGGAGAAATTGAAATCTTCATATGTTGCTGCTGGGAATGAAAAACACTGCAGCCACTTTGGAAAACATTTGGGAGTTCCTCAGAAAGTTAAACACAGTTACCATATGACCCAGCAATTCTACTCCTAGGTATAAACTCAAGAGAATTGAAAACATATGTTCTCAAAAAAACTTGTACATGAATGTTCATAGCAGCATTATTCAAAACAGTCAAAAAGCAGAAACAACTCATATATCCATCAATGGATGAATGGAATATTATTGGAACACTGGAATATTATTCAGCCATAAAGAGGAATGAATTTCTGATACTTGCCAAGACATGGATGAACCTTGAAAACATTATGCTAAGTGAAAGAAGCCAGACACAAAAGGTCACGTATTGTAGGATTCTATTTGTAGGAAATGTCCAGAATAGGCAAATTCATACGGACAGAAAGTAGATCAGTGTTTGCCAAGGGCTTGGGAGGATGGGGAAATGAGGAGTGACTGCTTATGGGTTCAGGGTTTCTTTTTAGGGTGATGAAAAACTTCTGGAATTAGATAGCGGTGAGGAGTGCACAATCTTGTGAATACACTAAAAACTATTAAATTGTACACTTTAAAGGGGTGGATTTTATTGTATGTGAATTATATCCCAATTAAAAAACAATAAAAGAGAAAGATCAAACTACTTATCCTGAAATTAAATGAGAAAATATCTGAATCAGAGATTAATTTGATGACAGGAAACCTAGTTACCAGTTATTCATAGTTCTTGATTGGACCTTTTGATTACCTGTAGTTATTTGTTTACAAGTCTGACTCATACCTTTAACAGGTGCTTCTCAAACTGTCAGTGGTGTAGAACGAAGTTTTTTTTAATTTCCCGTCTGTCTCACACCAATATTTTTTAAAAATATAATAAAAATAAATTACTAGCAGAATGAAATCAACACGCAAAAACTTTACTCTGTTAAATTGCTATAATCTTTCTTAAACGTTTACTCTCAGTTGCTGTACTTTTCATTTTATATGGACCGGACTGTACTGATTGATTTTATGTGGACCGGACTGTACTGATTTTATGTGGACCGGACTGTACTGATTTTTGTGGACCAGACTGTACTGATTTTTGTGGACCAGACTGTACTGATTTTATGTGGACCAGACTGTACTGATTTTATGTGGACCGGACTGTACTGATTTTATGTGGACCGGACTGTACTGATTTTTGTGGACCGGACTGTACTGATTTTATGTGGACCGGACTGTACTGATTTTATGTGGACCGGACTGTACTGATTTTATGTGGACCGGACTGTACTGATTTTATGTGGACCGGACTGTACTGATTTTTGTGGACCGGACTGTACTGATTTTTGTGGACCAGACTGTACTGATTTTATGTGGACCGGACTGTACTGATTTTATGTGGACCAGACTGTACTGATTTTTGTGGACCAGACTGTACTGATTTTATGTGGACCAGACTGTACTGATTTTATGTGGACCGGACTGTACTGATTTTTGTGGACCAGACTGTACTGATTTTTGCGGGCTGGCCCTGGTCTAGGGCTCCCACTTTGGGCGGCACTGCTCTGGGACAGAGGCTCCTCCAGGAGGGGTATTTTTATTGACCTTTGTATCCCCTCAGGTAGCACACAGCAGGCACAGGTGGCACAGACTGATTGCCAGTTAAATTGGATCAATCAACCTACCTATGGATGGCAGCTTCAGAAATAAATAATTCAAACAACTAGTGAAAATACTATTGGATTCAGAACTCAAGCAATGGAAACTGGCTAAGATCAGCTCAACTCCAAATCTGCGGTCTACAGGCGCTGTGGTTCATAGTGGCACTGTTCTTCCACATTAAATGGCAATTATGCTCTTTTCATTTCACGTGTTTACACCTTAAGTCCACTAAGTAGAGTGACAACACTTACCAGATAAATAACATAACCAAAACAAAGCCAAAAATAGAGACAGAACTATTTTAGCTTCAAAATGACAACGAACTTCAGTGTTGAAGTTTGATACACAACTCACAAATTATTTACCGAAAGTGCTTCCTAATATCGCTAAGAATAGTCCTCTTTTTTTTTTTAGGATAGAGAGGAATTTGAAAAATATTTTTTTTAATTCCCTTACTTGAAATGCTAGCAATTACACAATTTGCTACTAGAAGTCTTTATAACCAAGAACATGAGAGGTGTTTGAGGAATGGAGTCTGACGGTGGGCTAGGGCAGCCCAGCAGATTGCATCATATCCATTCATCATTGCACAGGACGCAGAGAACAGTGATTTTAAATCTCAGGAACCCCATCAGCAAACCTAGGGAAGAGACGTCAGCTGAAAAGGCTCTGGGACGGGACGTTTTAGGCGTAGGTATGTTCCCAACTCTGAAGCTTGAAAAACTGCAGCGTTTCCTTGACCCCCTTTTCACCACTGGAGAGTAAACAAAGATGCCTCCTGTCATCCCTCTTCCGAGGAGGGGAGCAGTGGATGCCGGGAGCAAAGGAGGTAGCAGCCTGCGCGGCAGCCACAACCACTGTGCCCAGGTGAGGGCTGTGATCCCCACCCCATTTGGCTGTGTCCCAAAATGTCTGGCCACTAAACAACAGCCTTCTCACAGAAGTATGATACTTCTCTTTTATTTTTTAGAGGTGAAGTTATTCTACTTCCTGAATGAAAGAAATAAAGTGAGATTATGTGAGTCTGGTCAACTTTAGAGCCTCACATATTAACTCTTAATTAGGTAACTCTATGATTTCTAACTTTCCCTTATCCTGCAATATAATACTGCCAAAGAATTTGTGAAGTAAGTAAAATGGCTACTTAAAATTTCTTACACAAATATAAGGACAGAAAATTCCATAAAGATAGTTATTTAATTCAGTGTATTATGTCATAGTACAGACCAACAGGAGTACTTTATCTTGCTTTACAGAAAATCTACCGTGTAAAAAGTGACAAGTGCTAGTTATATTAGCCAAAGTACAATTATTCCTCAACACTTTTATTGTGCCAGTTTGTTTTTCCTGTGACATACACACACACACACACACACACACACACACACACGATGTATATCTTGACAAAACAGCCCTTCTTTTTGAATGCTAGCACAATTGCTAGCATTCCAGGTAAGAGAATTTTTTAAAAATCTTTTTCAAACTCCCTCCCCCTTCACATATATAAAATGAAATGCTCACCATCAGAGGATCATATGGAATCAATTCCAATCCTTTACTCGAAAACAGGTAAGTAAAGGGCACTAATCAAAAATTTACCCTGCCTTTCCTACATAAATTGTACTACTAGGTAACCCAATTGTAGGTAAAGGAAGTGTCTCTTTATAAAAGTAGTTCAGCCAATAATTGAAAACCAAGTGATAGAATTAGAGTATCACCCTTTTGCAATGCCCCATGAATGAATAATTTGAGGCAATGAGTGTCAATGTCTGCTAATGTCAGAAAAAGAAAAACAGCCAGACATATGGATCAATGGATTCAAATCTGAGTCTGATCAAGCTCCTGGATCCAGCTGCCAGTGTTCAGGAAATGCAGACGATAAGAGCGGGTTGAACTTCACCATGAGGATGCAATCAAAACAGTCCAGCCTGCAAGATACTTCATGTTAAATGGCCCAGGGTCTTCAACTGGTGAACTGTAAGGCAAAGAATGGAATGGAGGATACCCTGTAGAATAAAAGAGACATAAAAGACGTATCGAATATTTTAAATATGCAAAATCAACTATAGTACTTAGTAAAGCACACTCAAGTGATAAAATCATAAAGAAGGAAGTGATTACTATAAAAGTCAGGATGGTGGTTACCTTTGGAGAGGGGGCGGGTGTGATTGGGACAGGTCACCTGGAGGGGCTTCTGGAATGGCTGGCAAAACTTTTACTTTGGCCTGGTGATAGTTAAAAGAGCATTTGGCTTATACTAATTCAAAGCCATACAATTCTTTTGTGTGGTTTTTCTAGATCTGTATTCTATTTTTTTACAGAGAAAAAGAAAAATATAATCCTTGTGATAAAAAAAATCAAAACTAATACAGCTTTACTTGACACCTCCTCACTACGTGGAAAACACCATAGAGGCTTCCAGAAATATTTTCCCTGGTGATTTACAGGTATTACCTTCTCTAAAATGAAAGGCTCTTTCCTGTAAGCAGAACTTGAGTGTTAAATTCCTTCCATATCTCCAAAGTACACAGCTGAACCTGGCCCCACGGTTAGTTATCACATTCTGAGTCAGAGATCAGATTTACCAGCAAAGAAAAATCATACAAATATTTTACAGAGATTCCAGTAAAACCCACACATAGGTTCTGTAGGCTATGACAACAAACTGGCTTCCCAGCTTCTATTCCTGTTCTATCACAATACTCTCCACATTGCAACCAAAATGATCATTTTTAAAAACTAAATGAGAATGGTATGAATACTTCAGGAAAAGGTCTGCTAGTTTTTGTAAAACAAACACACCTACTCTATGACCCATCAATTCCACTCCCAGTGATTCGCCCAAGATAAATGACACCATATGTTTACAAAGAGATTTGTACAAGAATCCTCATCACAGCTTTATTCATAATTGCAAAACACTGCGGACAGCCCAAATGTCCAATGATAAAATGGAGAAACTGTGGTATATTTTTATAATGGAATACTACTCCAAAATAAAAAGAACAAGTTGCTGATACATGCAACAACATAGGTGAATTTCAAAAAGAATATCTTGAATGAATGACACCTTACACAAAAGGGCACATACTGTACGAACATATTTATAGGAAGTTCTACAACAGGCTACATTAATCTATGATGGAAAAAATGAATATAGTAGCTGCCTCTGGGGCAATGGATATGAATATTAACTGGGAAAGAGCACAAGGTTCTGGTGTGAAGGTTACAGTCTACATTTTGATAGAGGTTTGAGTACATAGATGGAAGTGTTTGTCAAAAGTCGGCAATTTACGCATTTCATTTTATGTAAATTTTTCATCAAAATAAAAAGAACCAACTCTCTAGGTAATGATATACATACTGCATTAATTAGAGGTCAATGTACCGGGATCTGTACATAATTATGAAATACAAAAAACATCTGATAAATTAATGGCTGGACAAGTGAATAGGTATGTGATAAAGTAAGTTTGGTAAGATGTTAATAGTAGAATCTATTTGTAGGCATACAGTTGTTCACTGTAATTCACTGTAAAATTCTTTCAACTTTGTTTTATGTTTAAAATTACCAGAATAAAATGTTGGGCAGGGGAGCAAATGAGATCATCTCATTCTTTCTTTAGAAACCTAAGGAAGCTTCCCATCTCATTCAGAATAAAACCCCAACTCCTAATGCATGGTAGGCAGGCCCTATATAATCTGGGTCATTCCCATCTCTCTGTTCTCATCCAATCGCTCCACTGTGCTTCTTCTGCTCAGGACCTTGGCCTTGCATATGTTCTTCAAGTGTGCACCAAGCTTTTTTGTCGTCCAAGTGTCTGCGTATGTGCTACATCTACCTGGAATGCTCTTCTCCCAGATCTGCTCACTGCTGCTCTTTTCTTAGTTCACTGTCGGCTCAGCTGTAACCTCCTCGGAAAGACCTTCCCTTACCAACCAGCCATGCTAACTTATCAAATGTCCCTGCACTCACGCTATCACATCAACCTGATTTATTTTCTGCATACCATTTACCCTCACTGAAATTATTTATTCATTTGGAACTGCCTAAGGTCTAGAGGCCTTCCCAATACATATTTCCAGACAGGTAGCTGACATCCCCAGGGAGATAGTGGCTGACTGCCTGCATCACTAATCAGATAAGGACACAACAAGCATAAAGGAAGGAAGACACATTGAAAAGAATCTACCACATGGAAAAGAATGTAAAGTAAGTATAATAAATGTCCTCAGTTACATACAGGAGGATATTAGTAATATGAACTAGGAAAAAGAAGTAATTGAAGAAATATCATAATTGAACTAAAACACAATAAATTGGATAAATAGGATGGATACTACTAATGAATAATCAATAAGATGGAAGGTAAATTGAAGGAACTCTCCCAGAAAGCATCTTAAAAGAGTAATGGCACTGAAAATATAAAAGAAAAACCAAGAGATATGGAAAACAGAGTAGAAATGCCAATATCTTGAAAGCAGGACTCCCAGAAAGAGAGAAAATAGCAATTGGGAGTGAGAAATTATTTCCTCTGGAGAAAATTTGAAGACTATATGAGAAGATACTTTTTTTAATAGAGGAATAAATGAAGCAATATGCCATGCTATTGGATAGGACAACTTAATTTTATAATGTTGTCAATTCTCATCAAATTAATCTACAATTTCAAAATTATGCCAATAAAAATGCCAACCAGATTTTATTAGGAATATATTGAAGTAATTCTAAAGTTGATATGGAAGAATAAATGCCCACAAATAACTAAAGCAACTTTGAAAAAAACAGCAAAGGGGAAGACTTTCTTGCCAGGCATTAAAATGTATTATGATGCAAGAAAATACACGATAGTGCAAGAATAGAAAGTGGAACAATGTATCAGAATAGACAACAAAGAAGTAGATCATTGTATACATGGGAATTTAATATATGATGAAAAAGGCACCACAAATCAATAGCGACAGGAAGGACCAGTGCAGTGGATGTCAGTGGAAAAGTGAGTCACTGTTCTGCATAGAAGACCTAACACTATATGCAACATGGGATCACAGACGGGTTAAAGACACAAAAGTGAATGACAAAATGATACACTTTAGAGAAGCTGATGTTGGAGAGTATCTTTATACACAAGAGAAAAAACTTATTAAATAAAATCCCAATAGTACAAAATATAAGGTAAAATTTGATTAATTTGATTAGATCTAAAGTAAAGATGTCTTTCCAACAATGACAATGTCGAGAAGGTAAGAAAATGAATGGCAGATTGAGAGAAATATGTGAAATTTACAAGGATCTATTATCTAGAACAGACAAGAATTCTTTCAAAACCAAAAACAAGGTAAGAGCTTAATTTATGAATAAGCAATTCACAAAAGAAATGAAACTCATTAGCAGTTAGATAAATTCAAATTAAAACAACAATGATTGTCACTTTATGTGCATTATATTGTCAAAAATTAGCAAACAGAATAATGCCAAGTTTGGGCAGGGATGTGGTGATATAGCAACCCCTGTGCCCTGCTGGCAGGAGTACAAACTGGTGCAGTCTTTCTGGAGTGAAATCTGACAATCACACGAGTTGGTAGGGAACATATTCAAGGATGCTCATCACGGCATTGTTTGTCATAAAAGGAAGTTGAAAACAATCTCAGTCTTTCTTCCTCCAAGAGAACTAAAATGTATGATGTGATGGATGCACAGTAAAGAATATTACACAATATTTAGATGGACCATGTTATTTACACAGTTACATGGTTAGGTCTTACATCAAGAAGCCAAGTTTAAGAAAAACAAAAGAAGAATGAGATGAACTCTACAAGACAGTAGCATTTCTATAATTTTTCTTTAAAAATGTACATAAGGGAATGACATTGGCAACATTTGTGAGCTGTTCCCTTTATCTCTCCCCTTTGAACTACAACTAAATGGACATTCATTAACCAATGGAGGATATCTACACAGCACAACAGGATGCCTGAGAGATCCACTCAGCTGTACATCTGAAAGTGGATGGACTGGCTCCCCAGGGAGTAGCTGAGATAAGTGAGCACTTCTCTACCATTCCTTGGCAGCCCTGTGCACTGCGTGAATGCTTTCCCAGCCAGTGGGAGCACCCATAGTGCCTCTGCAGCCCCAAAAGTGGGAACATGCCTCAGCACAACTGTAAGAAGAGGTGGTAGCAGCCCTGAGCCCACAAGTGAACACTTTCCTGGCCAGCAGGAGTGCCCATCATACCCACACAACTTCCAGCAGACAGAGTGGGATCAGAAACACAGCTCCTGCTTCCCTCCAGCAGCAGCAAATGTAATCTGTAACCTGATACTACCATAAATGAGCCAGCAAAGGATTAGTTCATCAAACAGCGTGAGAAACTACAATAACAATTCAGAGCAGAAGGAAAATGACAACTCTCCAGAAACCAACCCTGAAGTCACAGAAATATACAAACTAAATGACAGAGAATTCAAAATAGCTGTCATAAAGAAACTCAACGAGTTACAAGAAAATTCAGAAAGACAGTTCAAAGAGCTCAGGAATAAAATTAAAGAACAGAAGGAATACTTCACCAAAGAGATTGAAGCCCTTAAAAAAAAAAAACAAGCAGAAATTCTGGATATGAAGAACACAATTAATGAGATAAAAATAATCTAGAATTCTTAAAAAATAGAGCTGATATTATGGAAAAAAGAATTAATGATTTAGAGGACAGAAATATAGAAATGCTTCAGGTGGAGGAGGAGAGAGAACTAAGATTTTTAAAAAATGAAGGAATTCTTTGAGAAATATCTGACTCAATTAGGAAAAGCAACATAAGGATTATAGGTATTCCGGAGGGAAAAGAGTGGGAGAAAGGAGCAGAGAGCTTGTTCAAAGAAATATTAGCTGAGAACTTCCCAAACCTGGGGAAGGAATCAGACTTACAAATACATGAAGCCAATAGAACTCCTAATTATATCAATGCAAAAAGACCTTCTCCAAGGCATATATTAAAACTGGCAAAAGTCAATGACAAAGAAAAAGTATTAAGGGCAGCAAGGCAGAAAAATATAATCTATAAAAGAATCCCTATCAGGCTTTCAGCAGATTTCTCAGCAGAAAACTTACAGGCTAGGAAAGAATGGAATGATATATTCAAAATACTGAAAGACAAAAACTGTCAGCCAAGAATATTCTATCCAGCAAAACTATCCTTCAGATACTATGGAGAAATAAAAGCTTTCCAAGATAAACAAGCTGGGGGAATTCATCGCCACTAGATCTCCCCTATGAGAAATGATCAAGGATGCCCTCATACCTGAAACAAAAAGGCAAAGGTCTACAAAGCTTTGAGCAAGGAGATAAATAGACAAACAAAATCAGAAAACTTCAGCTCTCTTTCAGAACAGAGTAGCAAATACTTAATTATAACCTAAAAGATAAAGTGAAGGAAAGCATCAAAAGTAACCATAAACACTTCAACTTAGTCAAAAACTCACAACACAAAACAGAATAATTTGTGACAACAATAACTCAGAAGCAAAAGAGGAAAGGGATGGAATCTGCTTAGGCTAACGGAGATAAGAGGCTATCAGAAAATGGACTATCGGGCCGGCCCCGTGGCTTAGCGGTTAAGTGCGTGCGCTCTGCTGCTGGCGGCCCGGGTTCAGATCCTGGGCGTGCACCAGCACACCGCTTCTCTGGCCATGCTGAGGCCACGTCCCACATACAGCAACTAGAAGGCTGTGCAGCTATGACATACAACTATCTACTGGGGCTTTGGGGGAAAAATAAATAAATAAAATCTTTAAAAAAAAAAAGAAAATGGACTATCTCATCTATGAGATCTTTTCTACAAACCTCACCACAACCACTAAACAAAAACTCAGAGCAGAGCTACGATTCATAAATAAAGAGAAAACTGAGAAAACCACCAAACTGAAATGGCAGTCAGAAATACAAAGGAAGAGAAACAATGGAAATATAGAACAACTGGAAAACATGGGATTAAATGGCAGTATTAAGCCCTCATATATCAATAATCACTCTAAATGTAAATGGATTGAATTCTGCAATCAAAAGACAAAGAGCGGCTGGATGGATTAAAAAACAAGACCTAACAATATGCTGCCTCCAGGAAACACATCTCAGCTCTAAAGACAAACATAGGCTCAGAGTGAAGGGATGGAAGATGATACTCCAAGCAAATGGCAAATGAAAGAAAGCAGATATTGCCATACTTATATCAGACAAAGCAGACTTCAAGATAAAAAAAAAAGACAATGAGAGACAAAGAGGGGCAGTATGTAACGACAAAAGGGACTTTCCACCAAGAGGACATAATACTTATGAATATTATATTATATGCACCTAACACAGGAGCACCAAAGTATATAAGGCAACCATTAAAAAACCTAAAAGGAGAAATTAACAGCAACACTATAATAGTAGGGGACCTCAGCACCCCACTTACATCAATGGATAGATCATCCAGACAGAAAGTCAACAAGGAAATATTGGATTTAAATGAAACACTTAATCAGATGGACTTAATAGATATAGAGAGCATTCCATCAAAAAACAGCAGAATACACATTCTTCTCAAGAGTACATGGAACATTCTCAAAGGTAGACCATATGTTGGGAAAAAAGGCAAGCCTCAATAAATTTAAGATTGAAATCATATCAAGCATTTTTCCAACCATAATGCTATGAAACTAGAAATTAACTATAAGAAAAAAGCTGGGAAAGTCCAAATATGTGGAGACTAAATAACATGCTACTGAACAACCATTGGATGAGTGAAAAAATCAAAGGAGAAATTAAAAAATACCTGCAGAAAAATGAAAATGAAAATACAACATACCAACTCTTATAGGATGCAGCAAAAGAGGTTATAAGAGGGAAATTCATAGCAATAGAGGCCCACCTCAAGAAAGAAGAAAAATATCAAATAAATAAATTTAAACTACACCTAACAGAACTAGGAAAAGAAGAACAAAGCCCAAAGTCAGCAGAAGGAGAGAAATAATAAAAATTAGAGTTGAAATAAATGAAATAGAAACTAAAAAAACAGTAGAAACAATCAGTGAAACTAAGAGCTGGTTCTTTGAGAAGATAAAAAGAATTGACAAACCCTTAGCCAGACTCATTAAGAAAAAAAGAAAGAAGTCTCAAATAAATAAAATTAGAAATGAAAGAGGAGAAATTACAACAGATACCTCAGAAATACAAAGGATTATAAGAGAATACTATGAAAAACTATATGCTGACAAATTGGATAACCTGGAAGACATGAATAAATTCTTAGACTCATACAACCTCCCATAACTGAATCAAGAAGAAATAGAGAATTTGAATAGACCAATCACAAGTAAAGCGATCGAAACAGTAATCAAAAATCTCCCAAAAAACAAAAGTCCAGGACCAGATGGCTTCTCTGGAGAATTCTACCAAACATTTGAGGAAGATTTAATACCTATCCTTCTCAAACTATTCCAAAAAACTGAAGAAGACGGAACACTTCCTAACTCATTCTATGAGGCCAACATTACCCTGATACCAAAACCAGACAAGGACAAAACAAAGAAGGAAAATTACAAGTCAATATCACTGATGAACATAGATGCAGAAATCCTTAACAAAACATTGGTAAACCGAATACAGCAATACATTAAAAGGATCATACACCATGATCAAGTGGGGTTTATACCAGGGATGCAGGGATGGTTCAACATCCACAAATCAATCAATGTGATACACCACACGAACATAACAAGGAATAAAAACCACATGATCATTTCAATAGATGCAGAGAAGGCATTTGACAAGATACAACACCCATTTATGATAAAAACTCTCAGCAAAACGGGTATAAAAGGAAAGTACTTCAAAATAATAAAGGCCATATATGACAAACCCACAGCCAACATCATACTCAATGGGGAAAAACTGAAAGCCATCCCTCTGAGAACAGAAACAAGACAAGGGTGCCCACTCTCGCCACTGCTATTCAACATAGTACTGGAGGTTTTGGCCAGAGCAATCAGGCAAGAAAAGAAATAAAAGGAATCCAAATTGGACAGGAAGGAATGAAACTCTTGCTGTTTGCAGATGACATGATTCTATATATAGAAAACCCTAAAGAATCCATCAGAAAACTTAGAAATAATCAACAACTACAGCAAAGTTGCAGGGTACAAAATCAACTTACAAAAATCAACTGCATTTCTATACACAGATAATGAACTAGCAGAAAGAGAACTCAAGAAGATAATTCCATTTACAATTGCAACAAAAAGAATGAAATATATAGGAATAAATTTAACCAAAGAGGTGAAAGACCTATACACTGAAAACTATAAGACATTATTGAAAGAAATTGGAGAAGATATAAAGAAATGGAAAGATATGCCGTGCCCATGGATTGGAAGAATAAACATAGTTAAAATGTCCATATTACCTAAAGCAATCTACAGATTCAATGCAATCCCAATCAGAATCCCAAGGACATTCTTCATGGAACTAGAACAAAGAATCCTAAAATTTATATGGAACAACTAAAGACAAATAGCCAAAGCAATCCTGAGCAAAAAGAACAAAGCTGGAGGTATCATAATCCCTGACTTCAAAATATACTACAAAGCTATAGTAATCAAAACAGCATGGTACTGGCACAAAAATAGACACACAGATCAAGGGAACAGAAATGACAGCCCAGAAATAAAACCACACGTCTATGGACTGCTAATCTTCAACAAAGGAACCAAGAACATACAATGGAGAAAGGAAAGTCTCTTCAGTAAATGGTGTTGGGAAAACTAGACAGCCACATGCAAAAGAATGAAAGTAGACCATTATTTTGCACCATACACAAAAATTAACTCAAAATGGATTAAAGACTTGAATGTAAAACCTGAAACCATAAAACTCCTAGAAGAAAATACAGGCAGTACACTCTTTGACATCGGTCTTAGCAGCATGTTTTCAAATATCATGTCTACTCAGGCAAGGGAAACAAAGGAAAAATAAACAAATGGGACTACATCAGACTAAAAAGCTTCTGCAAGGCAAAGGAAACCATGAACAAAATGAAAAGACAACCCACCAACTGGCAGAAAATATTTGCAAATCATATATCCAACAAGGGGTTATTTTCCAAAATATATAAAGAACTCACACAACTCAATAACAAAAAATAAATAAATAAATAACCTGATTAAAAAATGGGCAGAGGATATGAACAGACATTTTTCCAAAGAAGATATACAGATGGCCAACAGACACATGCAAAAATGTTCAACATCATTAATTATTAGGGAAATGCAAATCAAAACTACAATGAGATATTACCTTACACCTGTCAGAATGGCTATAATCACCAAGACAAAAAATAACAAATGTTGGAGAGAATGTGGAGAAAAGGGAACTCTCATACACTGCTGGTGGGAATGCAAACTTGTGCAGCCAATATGGAAAACAGTATGGAGATTCCTCAAAAAATTAAAAATAGAAATACCTTATGATCCAGCTATTCCACTACTGGGTATCTACCCAACGAACCTGAAATCAACAATCCAAAGAGGCTTATGCACCCCTATGTTCATTGCAGCATTATTCACTATAGCCAAGAAGTGGAAGCAACTGAAGTGTCCCTCAACTGATGACCAGATAAAGATGTGGTATATATACACAATGGAATACTACTCAGCCATAAAAAAGACAAAATCGTCCCATTTGCAACAACATGGATGGACCTTGAGAGTATGGTGTTAAGCAAAATAAGCCAGACAAAGACAAATACTGCATGATTTCACTCATATGTGGAAGACAAACACACGGATAAAGAGAACAGATTAGTGGTTACCAGAGGGATAACCACTAATGGGGGGGTGGGTGAAAGGGGTAAAGGGGCACATATGTATGGTGATGGATAAAAATTAGACTACTGGTGGTGAGCACAATGCAGTCCATACAGAAATATATTAATAATAATGTACACCTGAAATTACACAATGCTATAAGCCATTACAACCTCAATAAAACAATTGAAAAAATGTACATAAAACAACCATAACTATTTAGCAAAACCAAACAAGTAAATGGATTAAGTCCATGTACAACATCAGCAGGGCCTGGAACAAGAATGCAGGTGGAGGTTGCATACATCTAACAATTTAAAAGTTATAAATCAGGCTTATAAATTGTTAAATAAAATGTTTTATCCTTTCACTTTGACAAATACACCTTCCTAATGATAAAATTTAAAAACATACGTAAAGATATCTTTGTGTGTACATATATATATATACACATATATATATGACTAAAAGTTGACAAAATATCAACTATGAGACTGAACTTAGTTACTATTAAACATGGCTGGATGTTCTGTTATGGGACTACAATGTTTGGCTAAGCAATTATTGAACTACAGACTATTCCTTGGCTGCCATGTGCAACTGTTGCAAAAAACATGCTAATTCACATATCATTCTTTTTTTTTTCTGCTAAGGAAGAGTCACCCTGAGTTAACATCTGTTGCCAGTCTTCCTCTATTTTGTATGTGGGTTGCCACCACAGCATGGCTGCCAACAAGTGGTGCAGGTCCTTGCCCTGGATCCGAACGTAGGCCACCAAAGCAGAGCACGCCAAATTTAACCACTAGGCCATGGAGCAAGCCCCTACATATCATTCTTGAACCACAACTTGAACGTAAAAAGAGGCAAGAAATGGACACAAAGAGAAGTTAAGAAAATATTCATCACTTAAAATGCTACTTCATTTAGCCAGAATCTCTGACATTCATACCGAGAGCAAGGATTTGACAAGGTAACTTTCTCTTCCCTGAGTGTTTGTGGGCAGTCTGCTCTGACACTGGCAACAGCACAGTGCACAAGCCTCAGGAGCACTTGGACACAAAGTACACAGGCCAAAGACTGTGAGCAGTTCTACCCTGGGGCTGAGGGGTGTGAGTCTGCAGTGTGAATGTCGAGCTGGCAGTTATGCTGTGCCAAACTTGAGCACCAGATTCCAAGTGACAGACGTTCCCAAGTGTTCTTCAATAAAATTGTTTTTGTGATATTCAGGTTCCTATAAAGTGGTCTAGGTCAAGGACCAAAGGTCAAAGGATGGCATCAATTAGCTACACAACAAATATGTTAAGAGAGTTCCTACAGGAGGGAGCTGAACCGAATTAGGAACCAGGGTTAAAACAGAATAGATAGATGAGAGGTGAATAGATAGATAGATGATGATTGATAGATTGATGATGATAGATAGATGATAGATAGATAGATAGATAGATAGATAGATAGATAGATAGATAGATGATAGACAGAACAAGAGAGGGACCTAATAGAATAATAATGATGACATGCCATAAGCTAGAAAGTATTATTAACTTAACTTTCTCTACTTGTGGTCAAACAAAAGAGGAGGGAAAACAAGTAAAGAATGAACAAAGTACCGTTTGGATTTCAAGTGTTTTTCTGGTAACATTTTTCTGACAAAATCCCAAGAGATTACAATATCACAGCCTTCATATTTGACTGTGCAGCATGATCTAAGTTTCATTATTTTTGTAGAAATATTTGAGTGCTTCATCAGTTTTCCTGAGTACATTTCTTCATCCTTTAATAATCAAATCAATCTCTTCTGAAGTACTGATGACTCTATCATCCAGGTAGATTTTTGTCAACTTCTATTGCTAACTGATTTAATTGTGCCTGATGTACTTTTTGCAATAAAGGGTTGAGAAGTTCTTCAACATTGTGTTCAACATTGCATGTAATCCTACTTTTTTGCAAGATTTGGAATTTCACTACGCAATTGATTTGCATTTTATCGTGGCATCCAAAACTCAGTAAGACGCAGATGGAACAGACACTATAGGCATCACAGTCTCTAGTGGTGTTAAAGGGAAGGGAAGCATAAGTGGAGAATAATTTTGTAAGCAGAAGTTCATTAGTTAACATTTTCATGTTATAAGGACTTTTGCTTCCCTATGCAAATTTGTAACTTTACTTTGGGGCTATCTTAATTGGGGGCTATCTTAATGAAAACTTGGATAGCAAGTAAGGACTCCCTACACGCTTATCTCAAGCTCCCTTGAGTGTTATTAAGACAAACTGACCCAGGTGGCAGAATGTTGAATTGTGACTCTACTTGAGCGAGAAAAGATTAATCTCGTTTAGTACATGTATCTTTTCTTATCGAATAATTGCAACTCTTTCCTAATATTGCTAGATATGACAGTGGGAAGACTTGTGGTGTTTTAAGTAAGATTGCCATAGGAAACACTCAAGGAAGGATTTCAAAGAACAACACAGCCTAGAAAAGCAGTCACATGTAAGAAAAGAGCTGTCAGGGAAAGGGATCAGATTGACTGCATGTTCATAGGGAAGACTGTCACTTAACCTGCTCATAAACACTGGAGCCAGATTGTTAGCAGCATATTCACATAAATATAAGAGCAATATGCATTTGAACTACAAAAAATCAAATAATCAAGCAAACATAAAAGATTCTAATCAGCACAGTTCTAGATATTTTAAAAATCTTTGAACTCATGCAAGTTCTATAGAAAATTGTCAACATAACACTTTGCTTCTCTTGGCCTTGCTCGACTCCTTGTACTGTCCCATTTCATTTCACTTAAATGTTTAGAAATTAACTACTACGAAAGTCTCAATTATTTAGCAGCTGACTATTTAAACAGTTGGATTTCTTGAGCTCCTTTGACCCTTCTTCTCCTTCTCTGCATATTGGGCTGGTCTCTCCTGAGGCTCAGGAGGACACCAAGAGCAGAAGCATTTGTCATTTAGTTTCAGGAAGTCTAGTAAAAATTCTATGAGAAGAAAAGTATATGCTATTATATTAGTCAAGGTTTTCCATAAAAACAGAGCAGAGAGAGACAGAGAGATTTTTTGTGTGTATGTGAGGAAGAGCGGCCTTGAGCTAACATTTGTTGCCACTCCTCCTCTTCTCTGCTGAGGAAGAATGGCCCTGGGCTAACATCTGGGACACTGCCACAGCATGGCTTGACAAGTGGTCTGTCTGTGCACCCCTGGGATCCGAACCCAAGAACCCCAGGCCACAGAAGCAGAGTGTGAGCACTTAACTGCCACACCACTGGGCTGGCCCTGAGAAAGAGATTTTAAGTAATTGGCTCACACAGTTGTGGAAGCTGGCAAGTCCAAAATCTGCAGAGTAGGCTCTCAGGCTGGAGTCCCAGTGGAGTTGTAATTCAAGTCTGAAGGTGGTCCTCAGGCAGAATTTCCTCTTCTTCAGGAAGAGGTCTTCCTTCAGTCTTTTTTCTGTGAGGCCTTCAACTTATTGAATGAGACCCACTCACATTATGGAGAGCAATCTGCTTTCAAATCTACAATCAAAGTCTACAGATTTACATGTTAATCTTATCTAAACAACACCTTCACAAAAGCATCTAGAAGAGTGTTCAACCAAATATCTGTGTACCATGCCCTAGCCAACTTGACACATAAAATTAACCATCACAGCTATCAAGTGAAATTTAGAAGAGCAAAGGAACTTCCCTTGAGAGTTAGTTAAACTTCAGTAGGAATCCACCTCCTGTAACTATATCATCTTGGACACCAAGCTCCTAATTTCTTATCCTCTAAAAATGGGAATAAAATTTGCTTACTGGGATTATTGTGAGCATTAAATGTGTTAATTAATAGTGTTTAACACAACCTAGGTGCTCAATAAATATTACCTGATCATTAATTTCATTAAAATATTTTAAGCTTTCTTTAACCTCTATATTTTATAATTGAGATATTATGCAATAATTATAAGGTAAGTGCATTTTTCATAACTTACCCTCAAATAATATTAGCAAATGAGCAAGCATTCTTTAAAACAGTTTACTAGAAGAAATATTAGAATATATAAAACTCTGTCATGAGTTGGCTGCCTGGTTTCTTTTAGGTCCTATTCTTCAATTAATAAGCAGATTTCAGCTGTAACTGGCTTTTCACGTGTCATTTCACCATTAAGGTCCTACCCGTGTTTTCCTGAAGCAGCTACTTAGTTTGAAACAACTTTAAAGAGGATGCATATCCTGGAAATTGAGCAGCCCATCAAACATTCCTGTTAATAACATTTCTATTTCTAAACCAAGGTAAATGAACCACCATCGCTTGACAGTAAGAATCATCTGTCTAGGGAAGTTAACTATTAAAAGCAAAGATAAAGTCCTCTGTTTGCTGAAAAATGATGTGCTTTACCACTGACAATCTATTTTGTTAAGTAATAATCTTCACCACTTAGAAACTCACATAGGTGAAATGGGGTTATTTAATTTTTAAAAAGAGCCTGGTTTTCTTCCTGGTAGATCAGGCATTCAACCAATTCTTCTCATTCCCTTCTCCCGTATCACAGTATGAAGGAAGAATTCCTTGACATCAAGTTAACAGACAATAAATTCAGCTCTGCTTTTACTGCTTCACAGTTTGGAGATAGAGACTTTAAGTGGTAATATATTACTCTTTTGATTTCAAGTAACAGAAGCCCAATTCAAATTGCCTTAAGCAAACAAAAGAATTTACTGGATCACAGACAGTGAAGTTCAGGGATGCAGCATGGTTTCAAGCACAAATTGATCCAGAGTTTAAGGATGTCATCAGGAAAGTCTCTTCATCACTCGGCTACATTAATAGGCAGCCTTTTCCTAAACTGCAATCAAGTCGACCTTTGGGCTATATCTGCCCACAGCAGTGCCAGGCTTACCTCCTACTAGTTTAACAGTCCCAGCAGAGAGAACCACCTTCCTGATGGCTCCACAAATGCCCCAGTGACTTTCATTAGCCAGGCCTGAGTCCATGCCCACCCCTGGAGCCAGAGGGTAGGGTCAGCTCCACACATGGGGATGGCTAAGAGTGAACAGTGGCAGTGGACGTCTCCTAAAAGGAAAAAACGATACACTGAGAAAGCAAAAACAACAAATATCTACTATAATATGGAAATTATATTTAATACTTTAAAAATAAACCATTTTCGGGGCCGACCCCGTGGCATACTGGTTAAGTTCAGTGTGCTCTGCTTTGGCGGCCAGGGATTCACGGGCTCAGATCCTGGGCATGGACCCACACCACACATCAAGCCATGCTGTGGTGGCATCCCACATACAAAATGGAGGAAGATGGGCATGGATGTTAGCTCAGGGCTACTCTTCCTCACCAAAACAATAAATAAATATAATTCATTTTCTAACGCAGCAGAATGATCCAGTGAAGACAGAACCTGTCAGGGACTCGGATATCTTGACTTCTTGTTTAGACTATGGCTTCTCATTACCTATGTGATCTTACAAATAACTATCCTCTCAGGATATCTATTTCATATACATCAAATGAGAGAGTTTGATTAGCAACTCTAACTTTTCCTCAGGCCTCAATGCAATGATTTCTTAATAATGGCTATAAAGCAATATGATCTACAGCTTGAGTTTCCAAAAAGAAAATGACTATATAAATGGCTTTTTAAAGATATCACTGACACTGCAAGTATTTCTTCGATTCCTTCCTTTCCTTCTTCTTTCTCTCCTTCTTTCCTTGATGGCAGCCCAGTGGCCCACACGGGGTCTCAGAGGACAAGAAAGCAGTGAAAAAGGAAGATTGAAAAAGTAAGTAAATATGATGAGATAACGGTCATGACATTTCTCAATGTCAGAGAAGAAAGGCACAAATACAGAAAGGAGGAAAGCTAGATGATGTCTTGTGGCACTGGACTGCAATGGGAGGCATGAATGTGAAATGGTTTTCAATATATATAGATAGAAACAAATATACATATAAATGTGTGTGTATATATATATATATATATTTTTTTTTCTAATTCTGTCCACTGAGAGGATGTGGGAGCATCAAGATCACAGCAGCAATAAGTACACTCACCACCCAGATGTTTGGCTTCTGAATATCATTCTCCACTCAACAGAACTAAGGTACTTGGAAAAAGTGGCTAATTCCAAGGCTTGAACAGGGAAAGAACAAGATGAGCCCAGAACACATCCAAAAAATGATAGGGACATGTACAACAGACTCAGAAACCAGTTTGAAAGGGCTCTTACTCGCCAAATCTGGAACAATTTGAGCATCAAAATGAGTAATAATAATAACAAATTATGACCCATTTATTAAAATAAGGATCCATGGGACCATGGATATAAGTAAATATATGAGTAAATAAATTGGAGAAGAGAAAGTTCTTCCTTAGAGTAGAATGCCAACTAATAAATGGAGAATGAATGACAAAATTAGAAAATCACAATTTGGCAATCATCATAGTAATAACTCATTTGCACATGTATTATCACTAGATGCTGAAACCAATGGGTGAAGGTGAGACAAGGAGCAAGGTTTCACCTGGTCTCAAGGCTCTGCCCACCAACATTTATTAATTAGGATGAAAAAGCAACTTCACAACAGAAAAGCTAGGCAGACACATCTTGATAAAGTGATCAGTGTTAACTCCAGTGGTAATAGGACAATCAGCCGTGGTGTGTTACCTAATGTTATGCACTGGGAAGACCACAGAATTACTCCTGTGATAGTCTGCAAAAATGCAAAACCTGGCTCCACTCATGAGAATACAGTGGACAGATTCAAACTGAGAGACATTCTATAAAATTATTGACTTGTAATGTTTAAAAATATCAAGGTTTTGAAAGTGTAGGAAATACTGAGGAAATGTTCTAGATTAAAGTAGATGAGAGAGACTTGACAACTGGGTACAATGCATGGTCTTGAATAGGATCTTTTTGCTGTAAAAGGCATTAATGGGAAACTTAAATGAGGTCTCTGGATGAAAGATATATGGGAGTTCTTTGTAATATTCTTGCAACTTTCCTGTAATTTTAAAATTATTTCAAAATTAACATTAAAATACGTAGATAGGTAGATAGATAAATATTTCTTTAGACTGTTTTACCTTGTTTACAAATGCAATCTTTGTATGCATGATTGGTATCAATTACAAATTTGTCTACTTATCATTGAGCATTTTAGAGCCAAAAAGATAAAAAATTTAATGAGTGACACTTTTATATGAATTTTTCTTTTTATAAAAGTAATGTATGGTTATTATAGAAAATTAAGAAAACACAGATAAGCATAAAGAAAATAATCACCAAATCTCTCTCCCTCTCTCCCCACTCCACACACTCCAGAATGTTAAATTGGAAGTTGAGACTGAAGACCCACGGTACAAAAGGCATCAGATATAAAACTAAATTTTGAGACAGACCGCCAAGATGCAGTTTCAAAGAAAGATACAAGAATTACATATACAACACTTGGTCCCCTCCCTGGATCAAAAAGAGTAGAGTTTGAGGGAAATCTGCGAGGAAGGCTCCTTTGGAGAGAGAGCTCCCCAGACAAGAGACCGCAGAGAGCTCAGGCACAAAGCCAGGTGCTCAGAGCCCTGCCCTGAGTCACTCACTGTAGCTTCAGGTACGTGGAAGGCCACAGGTAATCATGACCCAAAATTAGACCCCAATGCCAAACCCTTAGATTTAGTGCCTTCTTTAGTTGGACAGCATGTCTGGCCAGACTGAAGAATGGTACCAGCCCCGCAGTGACAGCTGCTCAGACTCGCGCTACTTCGCTGGCTCAGCCTCTCGAAACCTAAGCCCCACAGAGGCACGTCCCTAAGGGTCTGGCGCGGGACTTGGCTGTCGCTGGTTGTGTTAGTTTGTTTCTGTTTCTGTAGTGGTGGTGCAGTGTGGGGAAGCGGGAGACACGTCCCCTCGATTTAGCAGGGCTGACATACCACTGGCAAAGCCCGGGGCCGGGCCCACACTGACGCGCAGGAGACAGCAGGTGAGTGCGCACGACAGTTAGCGCTTCGCAGAACTCAGCTGTCACTCTGGCTATCCTTGTCTGCTCATGCGTTGTTTTTCCACTCGGTAAAATGGGAATCGACGCAGTCTCCTGCAAGAAGCAAAGAAAGAGGAAAGCAGGAGCCTTGACTGGAAGCTTCTCCAGGAAGGTTCAGCTCCCCATTCAGTCCCTGGTGTAAATTCCTGGCATATATTCACACTACAGTTAACTACTCAACAGCCTAAAACCAGGGCTCATTACCTGCCTTGCTTCTCTTTGACTATTCATTATTTTTTCTTTCTAGTTTGAAACCAGAGTTCAAAGTTCTTTTCAAAGAGAGTATCAGTCAACACATATCCTGAGAATTATCAGAGCTAGACTATTAGACAGTTATGGTCAAAGGCCCTGCAGAGATTAGACACACATCATCACTGGATGGCTAAGTCACCCCATGACCCTGAAGAATCTCGCCCTATTACCGCTTCCCTAGAAAGAATCCCCCTTCTTCAAATCCAAACTCTTGCTACACTGTGAGACTCTGGCCTACAGGTTTACAGTCTTCAAGATGAAACTTTTGTCTCACATCAGCCTGCTGAGCCCTCGTCCTGCAGCACTCAGCTTCTTCTGGACTCCTCCATGAAGAGACTTTCACATCAGTCACTTCCTGCCAATCCTCAAACCCCACGGAAGACACTCCTGCTTGGCCTCATGTATGCTGGACATGGTGCCGCAGTTTCCACACTTCCAGTATGTACCTTCTCCTAATCCCCCAATTTTTAGACCTCACGTTATATCTATGTCCAAAGTATAATTAAAAAATAGAACCTTATTGTCCCTTAAATAAATGAAAATTAAATAACCCAGACCTGAACACCTTTTTCCTGATTAATCACTGTGGCACTGCACTGCCATGTGCATTAAGAACACCCTGTACCCCCCACACATGTGCGTGCACACACAAATACATCTTGGAGATGGAAATAATTTTGATATGGGCAGGGCTTTGGCACTTGAAGTAAAGGGCAGGGGAACTAACATTTGAAACCACCTACTTTACAAAGGGCACACTCGCTCCTCCATGCTCACGGCAGCACCGTGAGACGGAGCAGCAATGCCGGGCCTGGGTGCAGGCGACGGGAGCAGCTGCTGAGTCCACCGGGGCGGCTTTGAATCCTGGCTTAGCCACTCACTCATTCTGATTTCAGGTGTACTATTTCACCACGTTGTACTTCATTTCCTCCTCTATTAAATGAGAAAATAGTTCCTAGTTTGTAAGGTTGTTTTGAAGACCAAAAATAATAAATGTGAAACACCTGGCACATGCTCAGTAAGACACAGCTAGCATTATTGTCTTCATTTTTCGGAGAAGGAAGCCGAGGCTTAAAAGAATGTAAACCAAGGCCACAAGATTCCTTAATTTAAAATACAGTTATCAACATTCCTTCACCTTTTCATTGATACACAGGTGCTTGCTTTTGCTTCTTCCAGCAAGGTTTTCCAAGGCAGGTGTATCAAGGGACAAACAGGCCAGAGGCTGGGAAAACACTGTCTGGATAAGGACACAGTTGTCTTTATATCCTCCATTTCTCAGCACTTTCTTTCATTCTCCTCTCTCCTGGTGCCAAAACACCCTTCCCACATGGACACTGTATAGCCCTATCATTGCTAGTACTTTGCTCTCAGCTACCTGTTGATTCATTTCCCTGCAGTCTCTCAAAGCACTTCTACACTGCCTATTTTAAATCCACCACTGGACACTGAACAAAAGATCCCTCTGATCAAAGAGTCAGTCTGCCTAACGGCAGGGCAGGGCAGGGAGATCGGCCTCCAAGACACCACTAAGCATTTCAGATCATCCCGGAAGAAAACAGCATTTACTGAAAGTCTTATGATAAGTACATCTTCTGTCCTTGCATAAATTGGTTCTTTTTTCTTGTTAGATGTTTCCTTTTTTTTCTCTTCAACCACTTCAGTTTTGAGAAATGTAATAGATGTTTACTGAAAAGGCCTGGACCGTGTTCAGAACTTGTGCAAGCCTCAGAACACTTTGTTTATTTGGTGTGTGGAGGTTCCACTATTGCTTAATTGCCACACCTTTCTCAAATTCCTCAGAGACTTGAAAATCTGAAACCAATCAGACAGAGATGGTTAATTTATTTTGTTCAGTCCTAAGTGCCAAAAAATGATTCCTTCTCCTTCTTGGAAAATTCAAGCTCTCCAATACTCTAGGCCAAGTCAACCCAGTACCAACACCCCCCACACATGTGTCCATGGACTGCCCACTTGTTTTTCCAGATGTGCCTCCCCTTTCCTCCTCCAGCTCCCGGAAGTCTGTCCATAAACTATGACATCTGCCTCTCCAAAACACAAAGCGCACCACTTGTAAAAGGTAATAGAAGCCTGATTTTACTTAGTGGGAAATTAACATAAAAGATGACAGATTTTAGATATAGACACCAATTTGGGGACAGACGTGGCAATAAAAACACAAAGAATGGCACAAATGCCATCTGTCCTCACAGTTATTAATACTTCTCCCTCTCCCTCTCCACCACCCAGCTCTTTCCTCTTTTGCACACAGAGTCCCTGTACTTAATGCCCATGCCAAGGTAAGTACCATATCAGAAAAGCAATTCTATCTGAAGTGCCGCCGAGACAGCACCCACACATCAGCACACAGACTGTCCTGCCATTCACACTGGAGGAGTTATGGTAATGAGAGTAATGATAACAATTGTCACAATAATAGCTCCACTGCAAACTCACAGCTAACATCATCCTCAATGGTGAAAAACTGAAAGCTGTCCCTCTAAAAACAGCAACCAGACAAGGATGCCCACTCTCACCACACTTATTTGACGTGGTATTGGAAGTCCTAGCCAGAGCAATCAGGCAAGAAAAAGAAATAAAAGGGATCCAAATTGGAAAGGAAGATGTGAAGCTGTCACTATTTGCAGATGACATGGTTTTTTATATAGAAAACCCTAAAGAATCCACCAGAAAACTTTTAGAAGTAATAAATGAATACGGTAAAGTTGCAGGATACAAAATCAACATACAAAAATCTGTTGCGTTTCTATACACTAACAATGAAGCAGCAGAAAGAGAAATTAAGAATACAACCCCATTTACAATTGCAACAAAAGGAATAAAATACCTAGGAATAAACTTAACCAAAGAGGTGAAAGACCTGCACACTGAAAACTATAAAACATTGTTGAAAGAAATTGAAGACGACACAAAGAAATGGAAAGATATTCCGTGCTCTTGGGTTGGAAGAATTAACAAAGTTAAGATGTCCATGATTCCTAAAGCAATCTATAGATTCAATGCAATCCCCATCAAAGTTCCAACAACATTTTTCACAGAAATAGAACAAAGAATCCTAAAATTTATATGGAACAACAAAAGACCCCAAATAGCCAAAGCAATCCTGAGAAAAAAGAACAAAGCTGGAGGTATCACACTTCCTGATTTCAAAATATACTACAAAGCTATAGTAACCAAAACAGCATGGTACTGGCACAAAAACAGACACACAGATCAATGGAATAGAAATGAGAGCCCATAAATAAAACCACACATCTCTGGACAGCTAATCTTCGACCAAGGAGCCAAGAACATACAATGGAGAAAGGAAAGTCTCTTCAACAAATGGTGTTGGGAAAACTGGACAGCCACATGCAAAAGAATGAAAGTAGACCATTACCTTACACCATACACAAAAATTAACTCAAAATGGATTAAAGACTTGAATGTAATACCTGAAACCATGAAACTTCTAGAAGAAAACATAGGAAGTATGCTCTTCAACATCAGTCTTAGCAACATATTTTCAAGCACCATGTCTGACCAGGCAAGAGAAACAATAGAAAAAATAAACAAATGGGACTACATCAAACTAAAAATCTTCTGCACAGCAAAGGAAACCATCAACAAAATGAAAAGACAACCTAACAATTGGGAGAAGATATTTGCAAACCATATATCTGATAAGGGGTTAATCTCCAAAATATATAAAGAACTCATACATCTCAACTACAAAAAAAACTAACAACTCAATTAAAAAATGGGCAAAAGACCTAAACAGACATTTCCCCAAAGAAGATTCACAGATTGCCCAGAGGCACATGAAAAGGTGTTCAACATCACCAATTATTAGGGAAATGCAAATCAAAACTACAATGCAATATCACCTCAGGCCCGTCAGAATGGCTATAATTAACAAGACAGGAAACAACAAGTGTTGGAGAGGATGTGGAGAGAAGGGAACCCTCATACACTGCTGGTGGGAGTGCCAACTGGTGCAGTCATACAGAAAACAGTATGGAGATTCCTCAGAAAATTAAGGATAGAACTACCATAGGATCCAGCTATTCTACTGCTGGGTATTTATCCAAAGAACATGAAAACACCAATGCATAAAGATACATGCACCCCTCTGTTCACTGCAGCATTATTCACAATAGCCAACTCGTGGAAACAAGCTAAGTGCCCATCAAGGGACAAATGGACAAAGAAGATGTGGTATATATACACAATGGAATACTACTCAGCCATAAGAAATGATGAAATCCAGCCATTTGTGACAACATGAATGGATATTGAGGGTATTATGCTAAGTGAAATAAGTAAGAGGGAGAAGGTCAAACATCGTATGATCTCACTCATAAGTAGAAGATAAAAACAACAACAAATAAACACATAGAGACAGAAATTGGATTGGTGGTTACCAGAGGGGAAGAGGGGAAGGGGGAGGGTGAAAGGGATGATTAGGCACATGTGTGTGGTTATGGATTGTAATTAGTATTTGGGTGGTGAACATGATGTAATCAGTGCAGAAATAGAAGTATAACGATGTACACCTGAAATTTATACAATGTTATAAACAAATGGTACCGCAATAAAAAAAAATAATAGCTCCACTCATCAAGCACCTACCACTGCCACACCCTCACCAGCACTAGTCCTTATAACCACCTGCAAGGGAGACACAGCAATTTTCTTTTTATAGATGAAGCACTGAGACTCATAGAGGTAAAATGAGCTGTCCAAGGTCAAATAAAGAGATAGGTACATAATCAAGATTTAACCCCTGATCAATCTACCTCCAAATCTGATACTTTTTCCATCAGACACAGTGAAGTGGGGTGAGAAGGAAGGAAGGAGCACACTCAGGACTGTGTAGTTCCCAAGGTAGAGAAGCTAGTACGGGTCACTTACAAGACTTCAACACATCATCTTACGCCTTTTTTTATCATCTACCTGTGTTGGACCTGGGACGTGTAAAACTTCACCCATCCACCTGTCAACAATTACAATAAGGAAAAATACTAGCTCCACAGGGGAGGTGATATTTAATCTGAGTCTTAAACATGCATCAACATTTACTAGGAAGTTGGGGAAAGAACATTGCAGACACAGCCCCTTCCATTGGTAAAGCACCTCTGAATATTATTGCACTTAATACCAAAAAAAGAAAGAAAAAACAAACCACTCCTGAGATAGCTGGGACTATTACCATTATCCCCATTTTAAAGATAAGGAAACTGAGGATCAGGTAGACTGAGCCAGCATTCTTTACATCCTCACGACATGTTCAGGCAGGGTGTACATGGACTATATTTGAGAGGAAAATTTTTTTTGGTAGTGTTAAAAATGATTAAAGAAGACAATTTAGGTGATACAAACAAAGCTTATTTAACACTTCATGAAGTGGGCAACCTCCATTCCCAAGGGTCCAGAGAACTGCAGAATGGGGCAAAAGGAAGGAAGCTTTTATAGGATGAGGAATAAGGAACAAGGAAGAGAAAATGAATAAAGAATAAGGAAATAAGTATCAAGCCCAGAGTTGGCTTGGCATTTGGGAATTGGCTGACTGGACAAACTGCGTTTCTGGTCAAGTAGAGTGTTTACAGGGACACAAAGTAATCCAAGTTTTGGTGTGCTGACTTGGCATCCTGGGTAGGAGCAGCTCCATTTCAGGCCTAGAAATTTATTTCAAGTGATGTCACAAGTGTGGCCCACCCTAAACTGACAGGACTGGTGTCCTCATCTGAAGAGCGAAAGACAGCAGGGCTGCCCAGCGCAGAGAAAAGGCCCTATGAAGATGAAGTGAGAATGTCGCCATCTACAAGCCAGGAAGAGGAGGCTCGCAGAAACCAACCCTGACACCCCTTGGTCTTGGACGTCCAGCCTCCAGAACTGTAAGAAAATAAATTTCTGTTGCTTAAGGCTCCCCGTCTGTGGTATTTTGTTATGACAGCCCTATCGGAATTAGTACACTGTCTAACAGTACTCAAAGCTAGCCTAGGATATGGGGCACCAGGTCAATTACAGATACATGATCCAAAGAGAAATCAGAGTAGGAAACAGCAACTGCCCTTGGCCCTGCACCTGGCATGCGGTACGGTTCCTAGAGTTTATCCCATAACTCTGGAAGGCAACTGGTGAGGAAAATTGAGGGGTAGCTTAGTTATTTAACTTGTATCTATTGAGCTCCCACAGCAAGCAGATGAGAGGGATCCAAGGTATAAATGGACAAGGTGTATGTGTAAACAAATAAATGTGATGCCATTCGAGAGGCTGTAATGAGAGCAGAGTGGACAGAACATGAAATAGATAGAACCAGGTTAATCTGTCTTTGAATTCCAGCTCTACTATTGACTCTAACTTTATGAACTGGGACAAATTACCCAGCCTTTCTCTCCAAACCTGGGTTTTCTCACCTATAAAATGAGTTTTATACACACACTCTATAAAACTGTTGTGAGAATAAATGAGCAATTTTGTGTAAAACAAATTTAAAATACATGACACATAGCAGATATTCAGCAAAGTCTGTATATTGCCATTATTGTAATTATGTACAAGGTCCATCGAGAGCAATCCTAAAGGGATTATCACCTTTACATGGAGATACCATGAAAGACTTTCTAGAGAGAGTAAAATTTAATCTGAGTCTTGAAAAATGAGTAGGAGTTTACCTTGCCGATGGAGAAAATGTATTTCAAAATGCAGTTCAGGTACAGGGAACAGCACAGGTAAAGGTAAGAACACATTAAAAAACCGTATTGTGAGTTCAGGGAACTGTACGTATTTAATCCAACACGGTTGACCCAGAGGTTGAGAGGACAATGAATAAGGATACGGTACAGGTTGTGTGTGATGGAGACACAAAGTAGCAGTGGCTTACACCTGAGAGTTTCTTCCTCTCTCTCTCACATAAAAGCCTGAGCAGGTATGGTACCTCCGCTCTGCAGAATCACCGAGGTCCCTGGTTCCTTTTATCTTTATCTTCATCCACAAGGTCCAAGGTAGCTCACCACCACATCCGCGCTCCAGTCAGTGGGAAGGAAGACAGAGGGAAGAGGAGGGGACCTTCACTCTTTTCAAGAACAGAAGCCCGAAGTTGCACAGATACCTTCTACTCACATCCTCTTAACCAGAAGTTAGTATTGTAGACACACCCAGCTGCAAGGGAGCCTGGAAATTGTGGTCTGTGTCAAAATGCCGTTTTCCTATGCCAAAGTCTGACTCACAGATTTTCACACTTTTGTTCTGAAACTGCCCACAGGTCACTTTAAGAACTATGTTTTATCAATAGTATTTCTAAGGAGGTTGGCTACCTTCAATACATCACAAAGTGTCTGCCACTAATTACTGATTTCCCCAAAACTGGCTTCTCTCAACGTGATAGAGCTTGACTCTGTCAAGCTGTGCACTCAGCAGTCACCCCTGTGCTCTCTGATTTCACACTTACTGCGGGGAGAGGAGGATTTGACCTCGTTCGGACCTGAGTGAGAAGAGTGATTTTCAGATTGGGTGTCTGAGCAGAAATGGATTCCACACTGAAGAGAAAGGCAATACCACAATACCGCCTATGTGATCCTTCCAAATGCTCTTCCTAGGCCAGGAGTTTATTGTGTGACAGTTTCATAATCACTTTATGAGAGTTGCAGTTATAATTTTAAACATATGAAGTATGTTAAAATAGATCATTTACATGTCATAATTAATTTACAAAACTACCTGACTAAACTAGAAGAAGTTGATAAGAAAAAAAGTCAGGTTTTTCAAACTCAAAAAAGGATTTTGCCCACAATAAAGATGAATTAGATTTCATCAAATAAAATCCAAAAGCTATAAAGCTATAAAGCTATACATAGCAATAACTAAATTCATTATCTCTCAAAAAACAAAGGACCCCAAAACTCTCTTTAAGATAGAAAATCAATTAATAAACAAAAGAATTGTCCTAATTTAATTGTAATACAGAACATTATCTAACAATATTGAAGTAGGTGATTGAGCCTAATGGTAATAAGTTCATTAATTAAAGAAATGTTTGATCTAGTATATCCAAGACCCTGTGCCCTGTAGTAGGTGCTATGAGAAGTAAAAGGAAAAAAGTATGACTGATTTTTTCTTCTGTGTGCCAATAAAATTCTGTTTTTTCTCTATTATAGAACTTAGCATGATGTAGGCCTATCTGCCTAACTCAGTGGTTCTCAATCTGTTTGCCCTCTGGAAACCCCTGAAAGCTCTAAAAAGTATGTACCAATACCCAGGTACACTCTAGCACAATGAAAACAGACTTTCTGAAAGTGGAGCCCAACAACCTAAGTGATTCTTACGAGCAGCCATGGTTGGGAACCACTGTCCTAACTACACCATGAGCTCCTTGAGGGAAAAGACTACGTCTTGCTCATCCCTAAATTCATCACAGTACCTGACGCATAGATACTCAAACGTTCAATAAATGGATGGATGGAGGGATGACAGGCATATGATGAAAAGCTAGTGCTTCCTGTCCTCAAGGTACTTATTATCAAGTAAGAAAAATACGACTTGTCTACAGGTAGTACAGTCCATACAAGCCAGCAGACGTTGCATGATTGCCACTGTACTTCACAACAGAGATTCTGATCTGAATGGAGCACTTTCATTTATAAGCCAAACAGGAAAGGCTTCAATTAGACTGCTGATTAATACCTAATTTTAAAAAAGAAGGAAGGATTCATCACAAAGATTGTATCACTTAGAAGGAATAAAAATGGAAATGCTATTAACAATGAGGGAGTGCAAAGACTAAATCTTAGAAGTGAACTTCAGGGCTCCCTTAAGCCCTGTCCCAAGATCACCTTCTCTAGGCAGACTGTTTGGTTTGACTTGATTTGGTTTGGTTTTAAGGTGAATTTCCTCCCCTGTTATGATTATTTCCAGGTCACCTGGCTAATATATTCTGTTCTACTCCACAAGCAGTGCTTTCATCCAGCTAGATAATCAGCATCTGGATACTAATCCTTTCAGGGCATTCAGCCAGCAGCATTCTGACCTCACTTCACCACACCCGAGTAAGCGTCACTTAGCACCTAAACTGAGCCCAGATCCTTTGATACCAAACACCACTCACAAGGGACTGTGCAAATTAAATGACTCATCTTAAACAATTGGAGCATTTATAATTAATATACTTCCCAAGGTAAATTAAATGAATAAATAAGCTATGGAAACAAATGACATTTGGACAAGAGTCTTCTCTTCAGGTCAGCTTCTCTATTTATGTTTGATGAGGACAGAGAAAATTCCTACCACTTTCCTGGGGAGGAAGTTATTAGAACAACTAGAAATATTTTCCAGCACAAAATTGCATAACACGTCTACTCAAAAACATCTCTAATACAATAGAAAACAAAAAGTGACATTCAACCAAAGGTATTGGGGAAATGAAATTCAGGCACAGAAATGGAAAAACTGGTTTAAAGTTAAACCAGCTATTATCTCCCAAGATATAAAGATTATGTCTCTCATGTTTTTCAACTTTTGGAAAGCAATGTACCAAGTTTCTAGAGTCCTCTCTTTCTTGGGAGTGCAACCAATCTGAGAAGTGCTCTGACTCCATTCTGATTCCCGACCGGGAAGAACCAAGAAGGAGGCTCAGAAACCACACAGGATATCACCTTTGGTGCAACCATCAATGGCAACGTCCCAAGCAGCAAGGCTGACAACTAACCCTTATTGTATCTTTGTCATCACATCACATCATGTGCCAACATTTGACCCAAGCACTCACAGAACTTTAGTCAACGACAAAGCCACACTCTTCCTCTATTTGACATTTCCTCCGCTCCAGGAGGCTAATCTTAGCTGGTTCTCCTCTTTATTCACTGATTGCACATCTTTGTTGACTATTTTCTCCTCTCTCAAATATTTGTTTAATTTTCTGTCCATTTGCCTCTCTTATGGCCTCCAAAATGGGTCTCCAGCCTATCTTCTTTCCCTTTTTAGATTCAGATCAAAATCTCCAACTGCCTCCTGTTCATCTTTACTTGAAGATCCAAGAATGCAAAACAAAACTTGGTATCATCTTATAAATTTGCTCCTCTCCCCTCTTTTTCCATCTTAGATTCGTGATCTTACCCTCCATCAAGAGTTTCTACTAATGGGTTGCCAAGTGTTCTTGATTCCACCTTAAAACTCTATCACAGAATTAAACTCTGCTCTCTGTTCCCTCTTTCGCTCGCTTCCCACGATCTCATTAGTTCTAATCTAGGCTAATGCAATAGTCTCCTAATTGATCTTCTGCTACTTGTCTTTTCCTCACTCCTGTGACCATCCCCCTGGGTTTATCTTCTTAAAGAACAACAAATACGATTTTGTCACAACCCTGCTTATAAATTTTGGCTGACTCTCCCTTGCCTACAAGATTAAGTTCAAACTTAATCAGAGGGCCACACAAGGCCCTTCCCAATACGACCCCAACCTACTTCTCTAACTTCATTCTCAGATATGCCTCACTACACTCTCAAAGGAATTTCTTTTATTCTTCCAAACTGGCCATGCCCTTCCTATTTTTTGCATGTGTTATGCCTTCTGTGTGAAATGTCTGATCTTCCCCACTCTACCTCCACCCCAACCTGGAAAACTTCTATTTTTTCATTGAAAAAAGTAGATCAAATGCCACATGTCTAGAAAGTCTTCCCTGATTTTCCCAGGGTCCTAATCACCCCACATTTGACTAGGCCAGGCACATAATTCCAAGAGTCTAGGAGGCATCCTACCAGAAGGAAGCTCCTTGCAACAGATAGGAACTCTCTCTAACTGGCTCATCGCTGTATCCCCAGCATCCAACATTTTGCCCAGCATATAGTCACTCCTCAGCTTAAGTATTTTTAATGAATGAATCTCTTCCCTCTGGTTTTAGAGCACAGAGACAAAAACAGGGTTGAGACGGGATATTGGGGGGAGGGAGGATGTTAGGGAAAGACACAAAAATCTCAGTCATTAAAGCAAACAATTTAGGCAGAGGGAAAGACTGGGTTTGAAGTCTATCAAAGAGACATCCTAGAAGGCCAAATAAGAGATCAAGTTCAAAGGCTCAGGTGCAGACAGACAGGGCGTGGTCACAGATGCCAATCCAATGTGAACACTCAGGCAGGTAGATCTTCTCCCGCTGAGAACACATGGTTCATTTACAAGTAATGCCTTGTGTTGCAATTTATCTGTTCACATGCCACCAGACTATGTGTTCTTTGAAGGCAGCCAACCTACCTTATTTGTCTTTATATGTGAGCACCTGGTACCATGCCCACCACTTAGCCATGGCTGTACTCTAAACTTCTTGCTGCGTTGTAAAACCTTAGGTATGATAAATAGCTGTGCAGGGCCTCAGCTTCACTGTTGGCACCCCTAGGGAAGGCAGACTTGGAGACAGAGAAGCCAGCAGTACCATTGTGTTGGGTGAGATCATGGAAATCCAGATCACACAGGACACCTGAGAAGCTGGCTTCTCCCAGCTTTATTTTTAAGGCAATGACCCTGAACTTTGTGACCCAAGCCTATTTCTACTACAGTCCCAGTAAAGTTTCCACCTTTAGAAGAGCTGATTAATAGCTCAAGCTAAATAAGGTACCTACTTAAGAATTCTTGCTATGATTTAGTCAAGGTCTTCTCTGACAGGCTGACTTGGACACTTACAATCTCTGTTGGCGCTTATAATCTCTAAGAATATGGGCCTGCCTGGTTAGACTCTGAATATAGTCATCCCTGTTTTTAAAGAGCAACACAAAATGATTGACCTATTAGCTTTTCTGTATTCCAATTTATTGCAATGCAAATAGGAGCTTCTCAGACAAATATTTCACATGAGGATTCTTAGGGAGTGGCCACAAATTCTATACGCATCCTCCCATCAAGAGGTGGAGCCCATGTGCCCATCTCCTGAATCTGGGTGGGCTCATAACTCCTTTGACCAATAGGATACAGAGGAGGCAATAGCATGTGATTTCTAAGGTGAGGTCATAGAAAGCCATGCAGCTTCCGCCTTGTCACCCTTGGAACCGTCTGGGTCATACAGAGGGAGTCTGACCCCAATGAGACCGCCATGCTGGAGGGGGCAGATGGATGCTCCACCGGCAATCCCAGCTGAGCCAGTTCGGCCATTTCAGCCCAGGACACGTGATAGAGAGGCTGTCTTGGAAGTAGAACTCCAGCCGCAGCCGTTCAAGTCCCCCTAGCTGTTTGAGTCATCTGAGCTGAGCTCCCAGAGCCATCTCTGCAGTGCTCTTTCCGAGTTTCTTACCACACCTCAGTTCATAGCCCAGGCTGTTATCGCAACGGCTTGGTGACCGTAAAAGAGTCCAGGTCCATTGAAAGAGTGGAGAAACTGAATTCAAGACCCGTGGGATTTGACCTCAGTTTCCTGGGCCTCAGGGGCTCTGTGATGGACAAATCTGGCACCGCCATGCTCCTCTGGCGTCCCTTCCTCTGGGCGTTCTGCTGCCCTGACATCATCTCCAGCTTCACTTGATTCCTGATTCCCTTTTTCTTTGCCCCACCTTCCTCCTCATGGTCTATAAATGAATGGTCCTAAGCCCTCCCAAATCTGTTGGGGAATCAAAGCGAGATCTAAATACACAAATTTATATTAAAAATATGTTAAAGAAAACATTAGTACTTCAATCAATCTTGGTTGAATTAATTAACTAAAGGTAAAAGTGATGATAAAGCCTTATCCTTCCTCCTGCTGTTTTTCAGATTGACAGAAACACCTGGAAGTTGGTCCGGGATGTTCAAACTCACTATGACACAGGCATACTATGAGATATTAAGCAACATAAGAGAGCACTTGTAACTGACCTGAAGGGGTGTTCCTGAAGGTGGGGAATAGAGAAAAGGAAACAGCAGCCTACTGCTTAGGGTGAGACTCCATTTGTAAAAGCACACACACATGGACCTGTAGGTCTGTGAACAAATGAGCATGGAGAAATGTGTGAAAGGATGTATACCAGGTTGTTAACATTTGTCACTTGTGAGGACCCACGAGATGGGGCGGGGGAGGAGGGGGCAGGGAAAATTACTAATCACTCACTTTTTTATTTATCTTTGTGCTATTTCACTCATTGCACTGAACTTACATTACTTTTGCAATTTTTTTTGTGTGTGAGGAAGATCAGCCCTGAGCTAACATCCATGCCAATCCTCCTCTTTTTTTTGCTGAGGAAGACCAGCTCTGAGCTAACATCTATTGCCAATCCTCCTCCTCCTTTTTTTTTTTCCCCCAAAGCCCCAGTAGATAGTTGTATGTCATAGCTGCATATCCTTCTAGTTGCTGCATGTGGGACATGGCCTCAGCATGGCTGGAGAAGCAGTGCATCGGTGCGCACCTGGGATCCGAACCCGGGCCGCCAGTAGCGGAGCACGCGCACTTAACTGCTAAGCCACAGGGCCGGCCCCTATTTTTGCAATTTTTGAAGAAAAATTAAAGGGGCAAAGTCGTTGTTTTTCTTTTTTTAAAAAGCCTGAGAAGATGACAACTTCCTTTTTCCTTCCCCTTTCTGTCCATCCTCCCATGGTGATGTCTATTGTCTACTCCTAGAATTCTACATGCCTCTGCAGGGGAGTTAGAATTGGAAATGTTAATGAAGAGGCTGTGGGGTCACTGGGAGGAGAGGAGCCATTTTGTGTGACTGAGGTATGATTCATTACACACAAGTTCAGCCACTGAGAGCTCTTCTAACGCATCAAGTTTTGGTCCATAGCTAGTAAGTGGAAATTTAGATGGCCTCTGAGTACTTATTTTAATTATCCACCTTTCTTAGGTGGTTATGTGGAAAACCCTAATATTTACAATGTGTTAATAACTTGTAGACAAACACCCAGTCAACAGCAATCTCATTGAGACTATCAGAAGCTGAAAGAAGGGCCGGCCCTGTGGCTTGGTGGTTGAGTGCGCGCGCTGCGATGCTGGTGGCCCGGGTTCGGGTCCCGGGTGCGCATCGAGGCACCGCTTCTCCGTTCATCCTGGGGCCGGGTCCCACATGCAGCAACTGGAAGGATGTGCAGCTGCGACATACAACTATCCACTGGGGCTTTGGGGGGAAAAAATAAAATAAATAAAATCTTTAAAAAAAAAAAAAAAGAAGCTGAAAGAAATCAATCTCAACTTTATAACCCAAGGATCATTCCCCTTGCAAAACAACTAAAAAGAGAACTATTCTGGGATAGTACTGGGCTCAGTACACAACATTCCTACCATGTGACAGTCAGAAAGAGTTGATTTAAGGCCAATTATCCCTAAACACAAATTCACATTTCTGGCAGATGTCCTTCGGGGTTTAATTGGCCGGTGCCTAATAATTCTAAACAGCATTTCAATTTTTTTATTAGGAAATTTCACAAGTAATTTTCCCCAGAAGTTTCACTAGGAAGCTCTCAAACTCAGACACTTCACAAATGGATTTCTGAAACTTTTCTATGGGTGAGCGTGCTTTGAAAATTTTCCCAGGTAAGATGGTCAAAGCCGGGGTCTGCAATGTAGACCTGTGGAAGCTTGTTCATTCATTTGCCTTGTCCTAGAGCAGACTCAGAATTGTTTTCTGAGAAAAATCTTTCTACTGGCTACAGTGCTCCCAGGCCTCCTCCAGGCAAAGGCAGGCCAGTGCCTCCTCAAGACAAAGTCTAGGGTGGGCACCTTAATTTGCAGAAGGGGACATTCAGTTTTTTCTCTTTGCTCAGTTGATTTTTTAAATATATACTTTTTGAAGTATATATGTTCTAAAAATACATGTACTTCAATCAGTGACACCAAATAATTACCCCAAAGCATAATAAAACACCTGTCACTGGCCAATTTTTATCAAAAGTCAAAGCGCAAGAAATAATACTCATGAAGGACCAGTTAAAGGGGAGAGAGTCCACCCAGCCCAATAAGTAGTCTAGCTTTTCTCCCCTGGGTCAATTCAGACACTAGGAAAGCCAACTGCATCTTTCTGCACGTGTGTGCCCACCTACAGAGAGCTCGTTTACCCCCGTGCTCTGGCCCTGTGCCCTCAGCTGGAGTTGCAGGGCACTGCGGGCCAGAGCCACACTAAACTAGCTATTTTGATTTTAAGGAGGTTGTTGATAATATTGTCCATTCCTTGACTCTGTGTCCTGGTCTTAAGCATTCCATGTCCTATTGTCAAGCATCCAAAATACTAAATTTGAGGAGAAAGTTTCGTCAAATTTCATAGCCAGAAAAATATTAGCTTCTTTAGTTTTATCTGCATTTATTATTATTATTAATATATGGACAGTTTGACTACTGACAATATTGTCCTTTTGGCTTTGGCTAATCAGAAGTTTGGAACTAAATATAAATACCTGATTCTCTTTTAAGAGTTGTGTGGGACTTTGTGGCATACGTTTCTATGTATTATTAAGTTTTTATTCGGTTATATCTCACCATTCTAAATTATTTCCCTATAAATTAATTTCTATAATTTTTATGTTATTGTACTGTGTGTGATCCAATAAGATAGCTCAAACCTTTTTTGAAAGTAAGTAGGTTAGAATTTAATAAATGATCATAATCCTGTGATGAGAAATCTTCCTAGGTATATGTACAGTGGGTAGGATTTGGTAAAAGGCAGAATAGAGAATGCTGTAAAGACTAGATCCCTGAAGGCATGACATATTTTTAAATAAACGGAAAATTACTGAAAGCCATGATCTGATTTATATGAAAACAATAATATATTGTATCTTAATCTCAAAAGGGAGCATTTTTACAGTTTTCGGAAAATGATTCTACTGAAACAGTTCTTCTGAACAATAAGTATAGAAAATCCTGAAAACTCTGAGATTATCTTGTTAAGTTTTATTAGCAGAACTGTGACAAAGAAACATTGATCCTAAATGAAGCTCTAAGCTACGTAAAGTAGTGGTGGAGAGGCAGAGTTGAATTGCAAGCTTCATTCACACTGTAATTCAGATATGCAAAGACAATGTCCCTCAGTTATTGTGCCTCAATTTAAAACGGTCTTGTTGCCCAATGACAGCCACTAATTAAGAGGAGGGAAAAGCAAACTGTTATCTTTATTCAGTTTAAAATATAAGGTTTCAGTCATTGTCCAGTCAGAAAAACAGAAAACACTCCAGGTATTTCAAACGTGCAGATTTAATGTAGGGGATTGGTTACACAACTGTTGGAAGACTGAAAGGGCAAAAAAGTGATACTGACATAATCAGACAGTAGAAACAGAGAGCAGCTGTGTATGGTTTTGGCCAGTTAGGGATACATGAATGGTATTTTTGAGAGAAAAGCACACTAATATTTTCCAAGCTGTTAACACAGCTGCATTTGATTTTATAAAGTCTCTATGTCTGTGCTGTCTTCCTTTATCACTCTATCAATATCTCCTTGTTAGCAAATTAAAAATTTTTTATTTACAAAGATGAAACTTTTCACTTGTGTGTACAAATTTATAATATACGATGCTAGAAACATTAATGAGAGAATAAAGTTGGTTTGCTGACCTCTGGTATTACCACAGGAAACAAAAAATATCTCACTAAATTTTTCATCTAGAGGATTGATGAGCCTTTGGGGGTTTATGTTTAAAAACCTGGTATTTTTTCTCTCTTATGAAAAGAAGGCCATTTCTCTAATTTTTGTTAAAAGCTCACAAAACTTCTACATATTATGTTAAATAGATTATTCCTTATGATATGCCAGACTATTTCCTAGTTTGGACTAGGAATGAAAAAATGTCCTAGTTCCTATAAATGCACGCCTTCCAATTCAACAAGGGGCAGAACCACCTCTCTGAGAGCAGGAAATGGGAGGACTCCTAGAGTCACTGGATTCAAGATCACTGTGGACCCTTAACCTTTAAAATAGTCCCAACTCTAGGTAAGGGAAAGAGGTGCAACTTAAGATTTGTTCTGCCTTGGACCCTATCATAAAAATAAAACCTGCACCAAAAATCCACCAAACTTTTGATATCTGTACATAATTTCAATTGTGTAAAACTGATACTTAAGCACTCTTTTCTGAAATTTTAGAAGAAAACAATGGCAAGGAAAGTGAAAGACAACAAATGCTTCTTGCAACATAACGAGAAAAATCCAACAATATCGACTTTTAACAATACTAAGTTAATTCTGAGGTGGTAAACATTATCATGTGTTTGTTTTTTGTCACATTGATTTTAAAAGCTATTTAACTTTTCATTAATAAAAAAAATGCCACAGAATGGTACACTGTATGAACTGGAACCTCAAGAAAATGTATAATCATATAGGAGTGAAAGTATTTATTACTAGGTTGCTGAGATATAATGTTAAGGGTGAAACTGGCCTCAGAGAATAAATAACGCTTAGAATAACTAGTAAAGCTTTAGGGGCACATCTTGTGTCACATGTCCTTAAATGATATGTAACCGATTTGTAATGCTACGAGCACCAGTGGGTTTCACCACTGTAATTACTTTATTACCAATTGTAGTGACAATTCAATCCATACAGTTAAGCCCAATAACCAATTTGTAATGAGGTACTGCAGGAGTTAATATGGTTCATTAATCAAATCATTATAGAGATGTGCAGATATTATTTCAGAGTATGAAACCCTTTTATTCTTGATAAAATTTTCCCACTGTTACTTTCACAAGATAAATTCAAAAACAAGATAAGATAATCCTGTCATTAGATGAAAAGATGATCAAAAAAGCCTTATCACATATTTTTTCCACAAGGTTGCAGACTATGATGGAAAAATAAGCCACCAAAATTATATTTTTGACGGGTATTTAATGATACAGTGTCTAAAAATAAGTGGAATCTACATTATGATTCCACTTTTGCTAAAAGTATTTATACATATATTATATATATGTGTGTGTATCTGGAAGAAAATACACCAAAGTATGTACCGTGTACACCTCTGATTATTAGAATTAATAGTAATTTTTATTTCCTTCTTTTTAGTTTCTGTATTTTTTTGAATATTCTACAAGTCACATATAACACTTTTTAAATGGGGGGGGAATTTGTTTAAAAATAACTTAGTGAAACCTCACAAAAATATCAATAAATGATATAGAGCAGAATTCTGTACAGAGCAGAGCCTCCTTAGACTCTAGCCACTGGTATTTTCTTAATGAATTACCAAAAAATCTTTATTATAAAACTTCACAGTTATGCTATGTACCCTGAGGACTGCAGGTTTTAGTTGCACTAATTGTGTGACCTTGTTTAAGCCATATGGTACCTCTGTCTTAATTTTTTCCTCTCAAGTGACACAGTTGTGTTGCCTAAGTACTTACATGATGTCATACCCTATTCATTGAAAGAAATATTTAAAATTTTCTATTAACAGGACACCCCATATTACAATAGTCTGTATATTTATTGATTCCAAAGTTTTAAGAATTTAAAATTAGGGGAAAAAACAATTGTCTGGGGAAAGAGCCCATGATATAGTATCAAACTGGCTAAGACCATTAAGCTGAGCCGGCTGTTGATGCCGATCCTTTAAGTACCTCTGAAGTGACGTGACAACAGCACCTCACAGCTGCATTCTGTGTAAGCCTTTCCATGACTTCAACATAGAGTATCTCCTCCAATTCTCATAATAACCTTGTTAGATAGTGAAGGCAAAGATTATTATCCCCATTTGTCAGATGGGAAAACTGATACATGTGGTAATAAAATCTCCGGAATCCAAATTCAAAGAACGACTGAAGCAATCCAGTTTGAGGATACACGTACAATAGTTAGGGAGCAGCTTTCATGGTCACAGTTTTCTGCACCTCTGTTGAAGCTAAAAGCAGCCTCATGGTTCAAGAGCGGTTTGCGGCCTGTAAAGGCCAGCTACTATCTAATGACAGAACAGAAAGTCCTGCTGGTCTTCACCAATAAAATGATGTGGAACTGCTTGATCAGAGGTCATGACCGGGTGGGATAATGAACAGAGTCAGGACAAATTTCATTTGACCTGCCGAATCTTGGCTCACAGAAAATTTTACAGTAAAAAAGTCAGATTTCCAGCTTCTCTTGAAATCAGAAAACATGGCTACACCTGGCCCACATTTGTGCATGATAGGGATCAGTGGAGTTGAGTTCTGGCCTCCCCCTTCGCCACGGAATGCGCTTCTCTGTTTCCCAGTTACTTGCCTGTTACTTGCACCTAAGCTGCCTCCCTCACTTACATTATTACTCGAGTCCTGTAGACATCTGATGTGGTGACCTCTGTTTAATAGCACCCATTTCAGCTCACCCGTCCATTCACTCTTTCATTTCATTCAACAAGCATTTATTAAACAATGCTTATGCACACAATATTACACAAGGTACTTAAAAGAAAAGACTGACTAAAACATAGCCTGGGAGCACCACGATCTCATCATTTGGTGTAGACACAGATTCACAAACAGATTATCACACAAAGGAGCCTCGGGACACAGACTTCGGACCTATTCTCCTCTTTCTTCATCATTCCCTTGTTACTCTCACTCAGTCTCATGGCTTTAAATACTATCTCTGTGCTGATGTAGACCTCCAGTCTGGCCCTGAATTCCAGTCTCATCTAGTTAAATGCCTAATTAATAACTTCATTTGGAAATGTGACAGTCATTCAAACTCCGTGTGTCCAAAACCAGGTCATGATCTTAGCCCATAAAGCCTCAGTCTTTCCCATCTCGAAGAATGACAACCCCATTCTTCTAGTTGCTGAGGCCAAAACCTTGAAGTCATCTCCATCTCTTCCCCTTCTCGTCCATTCCATCAGCTAATTGTGTGAGCACGGGAAAGGAGTCCTGCACATCTTCATGAAGTGACACCTGAGAAGGAATGGGACTTAGCTGGATGAAAAAGAAGATGCATTCAGACAGAAAGAGGGGATCCTACGAGCATAGGCATGGAGGTCAGAAATAACAGGGTATCTAGGAGGAACACCAAGTAATTCAGTGCGACTGAAAGGGAACTTACGAGAAGGGAGAGGATGGAGATAGTTGTAGAGAGCTAGGTAGGGTTTGGATCATGGAAGACCTTACATCCCATTTATCCTGTCACCATACAACGCTGTGTCATCAAAGGATTTTAGGCAGGTAGGACATTGATACATAAAGCCAGGCGAGATATGATTAGGACCTGAACTGAAGCAGCAATAATTTAGATTTAAATTCGGTAAGATTGAAGATTGATCGAATGCACGAGAGGAAAGGAAACAAGGAAGATGATCTCATAGCATGAGATTCCCCTGAAATTGTCTGAGAAAAGAAGATAATATTTGGAGTCAGAAATGTTGAGTTTAAAGCCCACAGGGCATCCATGGAAGGACTTACAGAGTTATCTGTGAGTCTGAAGCTTGTGGTGGTACAGGCTGGAGATGCGAGTTCCAGAATCATCAGCACATAAATGGGAGATAAAACTATGACAACTACTTACTACCTGTGTCTCCTTAGCCAAGTCACTTAATCTCTCTATGCTTCAGTGTGCTAATCTGTACAGCAGGGATGATCATACCTACTTTATACAGTCGTTTTGAAGGTTACTTAAGTAAATTATTGCACTTTCACCTAGTTAGCACTTGATATATGCTAGTTGTTTAAAAACTAAATTAATTGCTAGGATCACCTTCGAAGACCACATAGAACATTGGTCATTGACCTTTTGGAGGGTCGTGAATGCCTTTGAGAATCTGCTGTAAACTATGGACTTTCTCACTAGAAAATTACACATAACCAAACACCCAAAATTCTGCACACATTTTCAAGAGGTCTGTGGACCCCTAAAGAACTCCAGGCTTAAAAATTCCTGATGCGGAGTTAGAAGAGGGAAAGTTTGAGACCAAACAAGGAAAAATCAACATTTAAGGAATGACACAGTAAGAGAAGAACAAAAGGGATTACCAGAAAGCTGCAAAAAAGAACACAGGACGGTTTCAGGAAGGAGGTTGTGATGAATTCTCTCAAATTTGGCAAATAGGTCCAGTAAAATGTTTAAATGGTCATTGGCAAATTTCAGAAATTGCGTTAGAGTTTAGTGAGTTGAGGATTGAAAAGGGCGTGAAAAAGGAGGCAACTCATGGGACATAAGAAGAAGAAAAAGATAGAACGCAAGTCAAAGGGGAATTTCAGATCAAAAAAGGGCTATTTTTTTGTTTGTTGTGTCTGTTTTGCGTTTTGGTCATGAAGACTTATTTTTGTGTTGTTTTTGGGGTATTTTGTTTGTCTGTTTCTTAAGGATGAAAAAGACTTTGGGTTTTTGCACCCAGGATCAGAGCTGATAGAAAGCTTAGGGTGGAAGATGTAAAACAGCGTGGGGTGGTCCATGAAGCAATGTCCTGGCAATAGATATGGGGAGGGAGGAGTGGAACCAGGGCTCTGGGGGGTTGGCTTGGAGCAGGAACAGGAGTGCACCTGCTCTGAGCATCCAGAAAGGAGGTAGGGACGCCTGCGTGTTAGCAAGTGTGGGCCAGGCTGACAGCTGGCAGGTGACCACAACTTCCCCAGTCAGGTAAGAGACGAGGCTCAGACAGAACACTGGGAGTAAATGTTGAGGAGAACGAAGGCGATTTGGAATAGAGGCCAAGAGGGATGATAAAGAAATCTTACCAAACAAGTAAAATTCTATTGCTTTCTGATAAGCTATGAGAACTCATTTCTCATAGGCCTTTAAAATCTTGATAATCATTAATTACCAGAACATACCAAAGAAGTATTTTGGCAATTAGTCTTCCTGTTTCACTAGCAACAGTATTTAGACAGAATCATTATAATTATATCTTTCCAATAATATCTTAGACTTACAAGATTGCAAAAGCTATGGCAGATATTATGGATGTATGTTATATCCATATGATGGATAGACAGATGATATATATTACGTGATAGTACCAAAATTTTATTTGATGTTTTGATGTGCCTAGTGTACAATGCTTATTTTAACCAATTGTTGTGTTTTCAAACATTGATTTGTTTTACCTTTCTCTTCCTTCCATAATCATGAGGAAAGTCATCTTATTAGAGCAATTTTTCAAATATCTGCCTATTGGAATGAAATGAACTGAATTTCACCTCCCATTGCTACTACTACCAAATTTGATGGTATCAAAAACAAAATAAAACCCGAAGTATGCTCATATAATAAATTACAATAATTTCCATAGTAGCATTCTTGAGTTCTCTGGACCCAAGCATGTCACTTTATAATGAATCGTCATCTCAGGCAAATGTTCTTGTTACAAGGTAAATTTTTCCCACTAGATTTAATGTTAAAAGAGAAGTTATCCCCACCACCACTGCACTTTCTAAATACAAAGAGCCCCTGTTATCAAATAGTTTCATCTGAGTTGTTTTTCTTTCTTCTTTTGGATTATGTGGAAAATGTGTATTTTCACTTAGTAATTATACAAATGTTTTAAACCTTTCTCCCCAGGTTGAAATTGGTTTGGATTACAGTTATATGGATAAAAAGGAGAAGAGAGCGGAAAGGATAATCTAGTCTGAACTATTTAAAGCCTTAAATCTTCAAAAATCAAGAATTAAATCTGAAGGTGTTCAGGTTTCTCAAGACTTATGAGGGTTTAAACAGCAGTTCCAAAAATATGCCATATTTTCTTTAAAAATATAACACTCTTCATCTGAAAAGGAAAGCAATGTATTTGTCACATTTAACAAGCTTTTATGAACAGAGATAAAACAGCTAGTCCAGGGGGTGGCCCAGTGGCGCAAGCGCTTAGGTTCTCATGCTCCACTGCAGCAGCCCAGTGTTCACAGGTTCGGATCCCGGGCATGGACCGACACACCGCTTGCACAGGCCATGCTGTGGCGTCCCATATAAAGTGGAGGAAGATGGGCACGGATGTTAGCCCAGGGCCAGTCTTTCTCAGCAAAAAGAGGAGGATTGGCATGGATGTTAGCTCAAGGCTGATCTTCCTCACCAAATAAAAAACCAGCTAGTCCAGAAACTGGGAGTTGTGCCTTTAAGGTACTTGTCCATAGCACCACCTAGTGGCACTGTCAGTTTTACAACTATTTCTAAGCACAGTAATTGAGTTATTCTAGGAGTTAGATGCTAGGTGGCAGTAGATTTCCTTGTAAAGAGGCCTTGAGAACTTGGATGAAGAGTTGGAAATTGTTTACTCACATTCAAGGGCAATTATTTATCCTTTTTTATTTTTTAATTAGAATAGCTATAACAGTTCAAAAGTAAAGAAAATATACTACAGGATTTTTTTTTACAGTATTCTTTGCAACATAGGTTGATCATATTTTTTTAAAATAACCTATTTCTCATACTTTTAATCATCATTTAGTTCTCAAATAGAAGCAAAATATTAAAACAATTACTTGTTTCCTTTATCAGTATGCCCACCTAAGCAATAGAATCTCACCAATTTTCTCTCTGCTTCTATCAAAGTCCCACGATTAGCACAAAAAAAAATCCAGCTATATTGACTCTTTATATATAGTTACTAACTAACAAACCTTTACCAAGTCAAGACTTTGAGGAAGAAAAACCAATGAAAAATTTATGCAACTAGTTAACTTAGATTCATTTATATACTGTCTTGACAAATAAAAAAGGAAATATGAGGGGAAGGACCCTGTGACTATCATTCCATCTCCCTTTCATCTTGCTCCTGAGGCTAAAGATTTTTCCTAGTTTCTCCTGCCAGTCAGGAAGAATCGCCACACCATCTTGAAGCACAAGGCCAAGACGCATGATGGGGAGGGTTCCCTAGTTGCAAACAGTAAGTGCCACGTAACGCACAGCGATCCAACAGAGCCACGGCTTTTTGCACAGAGACGTGCCTCCTCCTTCACATAAAGAGAATCCAGATTTGCCCAGATTGGCAGAGGATTGCCACACAAAAAGGAGAGCAGGGACACGAAGCCCCGCCTCTCGTTGGGAGATTAATTTCTCCTTAGGGATCTCACTTCCGACACCTGCCACTACCAGGTTGTTTTAAGATGAGGAGAAAGGGAATGCCCTTTCACCTTCAACATCCTGGCCCACTTCTGGACACAGACTCTTCTTTTAATACCAACAAGTAAAACTGCAACAGGGCTAGCATATTTAAACAAGACTTGACTAAACAAAAAGGAAGAACTATAGGGAGCCTGATGGAAACAGATTTATACTAGCTCCATCAGGGTGAACATGTGCAAATATTTAACTAATGCCTTGGGTTTTGAGTAGTGACCAGCAGAAAATTAAACCATGTCCCTTCCTCGCCCTTATTCTCATCCCCCACAAGAAGAGTCTAGACCTTGGTAACCTCAAGGCCTGGAGGAATTCTAATGGATCCCCTTGGGATAGCATTGTGGGGTGGAGGGTGGCAGGGAACTGATCTTCTTGTGTTTTACAACTAAAAAGAAGTAGAAGCCATCCTCACTAATAACCCTCCCACCAAAAAATCAGGACTTTGTTTGGAAGGTGTATCAGGTAATTAGGCTAAATTGCCCAAAAAAGAAGTTGCCACATTGGGTGGAAGGGTAAATGGCTGAGCCCAGGTAGGTGAGTCCCCAAGAGGAAGAGGGACGCCAGGCTGCATGATCCCTAGGCCCCCACACAGATAGAGACCAAGACCCCACCCAGACGCTGCCCCCTGGATGTGGCAGGGCCTCATACACAGAACATGCAGTGGGAGCCTGGGCCATGGTCCTGGGGCTTGGAAGCCCCAGCAGAGCTCCCTGTCGCAGAGTTTAGCAAGAGAGGAAATCACAGGCGAGGCCTCCCCATGCTGAGTCACTGCAGGACCAGCTTGGGCAGAGAAAAAGGACAGCGACAACAACACAGACCAACACAGCGACCATCCCCAGATTTCCTGGGCTGAAGCAGGCCCAGGATTCTTATGCAATGCAAAGCGTGTCCTGAACTTCTTGTCCACGCTAAGGAATGGAGGGATGAACCAGATGGAAAGCGGGGAAACATGGCATTTTTAAATACTAAGGGTAAGCAGAGTAAAGCCATCCTTTACAAAGATGATATAGCTTGCAAACTGCAACGTGCACTCGTGAAGCCTGGCTTGGTCTGGGTTCCAGCATCCCAGTGACAGGCACTGTCCTAGAACCACCCGCAAGCACAGGCCAGTGTCTCTAATTTATTTAGACCAAGTGATTAAGACCCCGAAGAGAAGGGGACTCCTTTCCTCCCGCCAATGTCAGTCCAGTTCCAGGCTGAAAACCCCCCCTTCCCAGAATGACTGACGTCAGGGATCACCACCTCTTTGAGGGAGAAGGCATCCGCCCACAGGGATGTGGCCTCCCAGCTTCTGCAGAGCCTTGCAATAAAACTAACTACCTTTATTCACAGAGAAGACATACAAAAACAGTCTACAAACGTGGGCTTGGTTCTATCGCACAGTGGATACGGTACAACACAGCGTGATGATGATAAAATGTCTTCCTTGTCAGACGAACACTTCTTGTCCTCATCTTTAGTGCATCCTACAGTGATACTAGGGAATAGCTGTGGAAAGAGGAAATAAAGTTTCTGCTCCCCTCTCCAGCACTATTGAGAACATTGTTTTCAGGTCTGTGAATTTCTGGAGGTGTGTTCTCAATACAATTTCACAAAGTGGCTCTTTTTTCAGATCTTGGAATCAATACTTCCTGAATTTAAGACACAAACATATGCAAGTATCCTGGAAATAACAACAGCACCAGATAACTGACTAAGCCTTGGAAGCTTATGACAGAGCACTTCGAGCTCCCAGATATGCCAGGGCCTCCCAGAGAGTGGCCTTCCCACACTCAGTAGGGTTTGCGTAATTTGAACACTGGACTCTAAAGATTGTCCTGCTCTCCTCAGGATGCAGGTCCGAAAGCCTTTTGTACACATGGGGAGTGGTTTATTACTTCTGTGAGCTCTGGCTTATTAATTTTAACAATTATTTTGTGCATCTATACAAAACGTCAAATGTCATCTATCTGCTTAATCAGCATGTCAATAAAAAGCCTTTGCCTGTGTAAGAAAGACTGACCTGATGAAATATCTTGGAAGCATTCCTTGGTACGAATTAAAATAATAGACATTGTCACATGGTGCAATTATTTTCCAGAAAACAGCTGACGTGTACACACTATGCTTGGCAAAGATCCTGGCCAATTTCGCAAGAATGTTTATTCCAGACTGAGATCATCTTTAAAAAAAGAAAAAGAAAGAAAGAGAGACAGACAGACAGATGGGGAGGAGAGGGAGAGGAGAGGATGGGAAGGAAAGAAGGATGGAAGGAAGGAAGAAAGAAAGGAGAGAGGGAGATTTCTTAATAACCAAGAGAGGATTTTGGATTTTAAAGTTCCCTTTCTGCATTCTGACTAGATACTACCTAATCCTATAATAAAATTTTGTTAATTACAGAAAGGATATTTTAGTACAAATAAACTTCTTTTAACAGTTTAAAAAATCTGTAAAGTAGTTCAAAGAGTTAGCAATATATCATTTATTTTAAATTCAAAATATAATGTTTTACTACTGACATTTTTTTTAAAAATTTTTTTTAAGTTTGAACGATTTCAAGAAGAATAACATGAAATCATGAAAAAAACTACATATAGAACAAATGATCTGGGAGGTGAAATATTTCATTTTTACCAGAGAGATTCATTAACTTAAAATATCCTTACCTCAAATTCACATTGAAGAATCATAGCATTAGATTTTTTTTTCAGATTTTAATGATTTCTCCAATCAGCATAAATGACTTCAAGGAGAATTAATCAAGATAAAACTATATTCAAAGGACTCATGGAAGGGAAAATATGGAGTGAACATTTACGAATTAAGATAAGCATTATAGAAATGCAGAGTCATGGTTTACTCCTCCCAATTTTGTAGCTATCTGGAATGCATCTGTAAATCATTGGCTCAGCCTTCAGAATAGACTGTACACATACACCAACCGGGCCGCTCACATACCCAAAGAGAGCTGGGCACTGTCAGGCTTGGAGGAAGCCAGTGTTGACAAGCTGGTCCCTTATCTGGGAAGAAGGAATCATAAAGTGCTCTTTCTATCAGGCTTAATTTGCTCTTAATTTCTGAATCTTACTAAAAGACAAGGAAGATGATTTTTTTCTCCTTCTCTTTTGATTCAGTCTGGAATTTTGACTAAAAAAGAAAAATTTTTTTTAATTTTTATTCTTGCCATTAGTCTAAGGGGGCAGGTTTATTTAGGGATTGAAATTCACTAGTTGCTAATGTTTGGGCATAATGAAAATATTGGGATTTGGGGTTCTGAAGGGAAACAGAGTTTGTAGCTTGCTTCAACTTATTGTGGTCCTTAAAATATTATTATTGACATATTCTCCTTTTTGTTTATCTGCATTATTTTTCTAAATGTTGGGTTCTAGAGAAATATATTTGAATAGCACTTGCTACTTCCATGAATTTCTTGCCAACAGTACAGTTATATAGTAGGCATCCCAGACAATGGCTTCGCAATTCAATATGGAAGATCATATATAATTTTAAGATTTCATATAAAGATTGCTTCAAGTCCTCATTCAACAACCCATGTTCAAGAAATGCAGAGAGAATGATGAATAGATGGATAAAATTGTGGGCTTCCTGAATTTCCCACTTTATAGATTCTCTTTCAGAAAGCTTTTCAATTAACAGGGACAAGGTAATACAGCCAATATAAAGGGATTCAGCAGGTTATGGAATAAGCTTTTTTTGTGTGTTTCTAACTAATAGGATCATAATTGTTCATGGTAACTCTCTTTTAGGACTAAGCAAGATAAAATATTATCAACAGGGCCAGCCCAGTGGTGTAGTGGTTAAGTTCTCACGCTCTGCTTCGGCGGCCCAGGGTTCGCAGGTTCGGATCCTAGTTGTGGACCTACTCACCGCTCATCAAGCCATACTGTGGAGGCATTCCATATACAGAATGGAAGAAGATGGGCACAGATGTAGTTCTTCTTTTTGCTGAGGAAGATTGGCAACAGATGTTAGCTCACGGCCAAGCTTCCTCACAAAAAAAATATATGTATATTATCAACATCATGACATTTTCTCTTTGCCATACTTTCATCTTACATAGAGCTTTTGCCCTTACAAATAAAAAAGCAGGAAAAAAATCTTTCCATTATAATAGTTACAGGTAAAATCAATTAATTATAACTACACTTTTATTAACCTTTTAGCTCCATTATAGTTAAAAAGAAAAAAATGGTCTAAGGAGAAGTGCTTTTGATAGGAGAGCTTTAAATAATGTTAACTCTTTGATCTAACTATCCTTTTTTTTTCCTGAGTGAATGTATTTCATCAAATTTTCTTGTAAATTTTCACGGTCTTTTTTCTTCGCATGAAAAACGGTTAACCCACTTATATTCTTTAACAAAGCATTGATGAAGGATGGGAGAAATGAGTAAAGGGGATCAAAAGGTAAAAAAAAATAAAAGAAATTTAATACTAAAAACCTATTTGAAACCACAGCTCTGTGGCCATCTTGATGCATATAAAATAACATTATTTTTTTGAATAAAATAACATTAAAGGGGAAAAATGGAATATAAAATGGTATTTTTAAGACAGTAATTGATTATAACTATGCAGAATTCTTATAAGTACATTAGTAAAGACAGATTATTTTGAATAATAAAAATGGTTTAATTTTTTTAAAAAAGCATTGATGAGACTAGAAAGGATAGATATTACAGTTGCCAAATTAATATTAGAGACTTATTCCTTCAATCCAACATGTACTGAACTTCGACTATATGCCAGGTACTCTGCTGGGTGCTGGGGATACAAGGTGAGTAACACGCATGGGCCCAGGCCTCAGGGAGGTGACGAGCTACTGGAGAAGATACTGACAACCAACCAGAATACAGTGTTATCTTTGTGACAGTGCAAGTATAGCAGTTGGAACTCTTTGGTTGCAAGTGACAGAACACGATTCAAACTAGCTTAAGCAAAAAGGACATTAATTGGTTCACATAACCAAAACTGAAGGATGGAGAATGGTCCTAGGGTTGACATATAGAACATCTCAATCCAAGGATTCAAGGGATGCCACAGGATTGGTTTGCGCTCCTCTCTTAGCTCTACCCTCCTCTGTGTTGGATTGTTCTCAAGCTCCAATGATGGCCCCTGGCAACTCCCAGCTCATTTCTCACTACATACTATTTAGGGAAATTGCCCTTTTATTACTCAATATTAACAGAAGATTAAGATTTGTGAACTCAATAATATACCCTTATTTTGTCTTTGTCTCCTTCCCTATTGGTCCTGCACTTCTGCTTTCCCAGGTCATATTTCTAAGTGAAGTTCATGTCCATAAGCCTTTGCCTCAGGTTCTGCTTTGGAGAGATCCAGGTTAAGACTGGAATGTTATCCCAGCACACACTGACTCCCTAATTGTCTCTCTGACCCATCATAGCAGACTTCCAACAACGATGCTTCCTTCTACTACATAGTCATTGTCCCCTGGGCACAGTTGATAAAACTAGGGACAGAAGACTGACAGACGAGCTGGACCACTAAGAATTTTCCCCAGGAGTTTGGAAATGGATTGAGAGAAAGTTGTTCCCTCACTGTGGTAAATCATATCTGATGAAGCTTAATGGCTTCCCTCCTTCCTATGGTGTGCTGGAGCACACCCACAAGAGCTGACGGGTAAACACTCCAGAATTTTGCCCACCAGCCTGTTGAAACTTGGAATATCCCATGATGGTAGCATTTACATTACAAAAATCAGAAACTCCTACAATCTAGTCTTTTTTACCCCAGAGAGCAAGTTTACCAACATACCACTGCTTCCTATCCTGTTTTTCCTAAAACTTGAGAAATATTCATAAGGATCCAGTTAGAGAACAAAATACAGACCACGCAGTATAGGTCAGGCAAAACCAAATAATCCCAAAACAAAGAGTTTTGGTAACTTGTATCGGAGAACACAATTTTCAGCTGGGGCCTCTCCTGAAATGAAGATTTCTCCTGAAAAGAAGACTTCTCATGAAATGAAGATCTCTCCTGAAATGAAGACCTCTCCCGAAAATAAGATCTCTCCTGAAATGAAGACCTCTCCTGAAATGAAGACCTCTCCTGAAATGAAGACCCCTCTTGAAATGAAGACCTCTCCTGAAATGAAGACCTCTCCTGAAAAGAAGACCTCTCCTGAAAAGAAGACCTCTCCTGAAATGAAGACCTCTCCTGAAATGAAGACGTCTCCTGAAAAGAAGACCTCTCCTGAAATGAAGACCTCTCCTGAAATGAAGATCTCTCCTGAAATGAAGACCTCTCCTGAAAAGAAGACCTCTCCTGAAAAGAAGACCTCTCCTGAAATGAAGACCTCTCCTGAAATGAAGACCTCTCCTGAAATGAAGATCTCTCCTGAAACGAAGATCTCTCCTGAAACAAAGACCTCTCCTGAAACGAAGACCTCTCCTGAAAAGAAGACCTCTCCTGAAAAGAAGACCTCTCCTGACATGAAGATCTCTCCTGACATGAAGACCTCTCCTGACATGAAGACCTCTCCTGACGTGAAGACCTCTCCTGAAATGAAGACCTCTCCTGAAATGAAGATCTCTCCTGAAATGAAGACCTCTCCTGAAAAGAAGACCTCTCCTGAAAAGAAGGCCTCTCCTGAAATGAAGATCTCTCCTGAAATGAAGATCTCTCCTGAAAAGAAGAGTTCTGGTCCCAAAGAGCAGCTCACTTGATCTACTCCCCCATTAGAATTTAGAACTAAACTGGGCCTGCTAGAGACAATCCTTGGTCTGGCCCAGCTGCTACCAGGAGACAAACGACAAGCGGCAACACAGGTCCACAAGTTAACAAGAGACAAGAGAGACGTGCAACTGTGCTGCCCATATTGTGAAGCCATGACCTCCCCACGGGTTAAAGCTGCATGTGTACCAGTCATTGCTCAATGTCACCAGTAAGATAAAGCAGTCCTTCCCCTAGAGGAGGGACATGCCACAGGAATAGAATGAAGGATAGAACTGTTTTTTCCAATACTGCTCCCTTCTGGAGAGAAAAAGAAAGCAGTCTGCTCCTCAATAAAATGTGAACAGCTGGGCAGCAGCCATGTTTTCTGCCATGAGGTCTGAGGAGCAGAGGAAGGCACTCCAGAGAGAAGAATGAAGCAAAGAATGAAGATGGAGATCGCTACAGCTTTAGGTTCCTGGTGACTTTTAGTTCCTTTTGGAGACCCAGAAGATAAGCACTTGGTACAATGCAGATAATGGTACTCTAGGAATGTTGGCCACTCTTTATTTATTAATGCCAGCAGGCTATTTCAAAGATTATATTTTTTAATTTATTTAGTCAACCCTCTACTACTAAATATTTCAGTTGTTTCTAGTTCTCTCTACTCTGGCAAAGGTGGATAGATAGACAGATAGACAGACAGACAGGTAGGCAGATAGATAGATAGATAGATAGACAGATAGATAGATAGATAGAGTTAGAGAAAAATTATTCTGACACTTGTTAAAATAGTAAGGCAGAATTTATTCAAGACTATTGCAATAAGGGTATTGCAATAGGGAAGATAGATTGGGCTCAACTCTGAACACAACAAGGACAAGTGGGGATTTATAGCCAAGAAGCAGAGTGAGGGGGTCAGTGGATGGAAAATTACTAAGAGGAGACATCAAGGGTAGGGGATTCTGGCTAAACTGACCTAACAGATTCTTCCTGAAGGCAGTCCAGGGACTTATGCATCAAAGGTGGGGGATGAGGAACTTGATCAGATACAGAGGATGATGAGATATGGGGAGGAGGGTCTTGCTAAACTAGGCTATGCAGGCACAGTGAGAACAGGGCAGACACGGCAGGCCAAACTTTAGGACCTGCCTAAAGTTTAACCAAAGAGAGAGTCTTTGATGAGAGAGATAGACAGAGACAGAGCCAGAGAGAAATGATTATTTGATTAAAACAAATTTCCAGTAATGGACTTCAGTCAAAATGCATGAATTTTTTAAGATTCTTGTTACACAGTATCAATGATTCATTGAAAGAATTGAACCTACTTATAATACAAATACATGAGTGCATAAGTTTCTCCAATATTTTAACAATGTGAGATTTTTTGATGAATTCTTAACATATATAAATATCTAAAATTCTTCAGTCATCCTGAAAAATAAAAAATATCTAAGTACAATCATCTAATTTTGTGCCAAAATTGAATGTTTTCCTCATTAAACTTGCTTTTTTGGGGTCACAGCTGGCGTCTCTATAACAGGTCACGAATTCTTGTTTTCTGAAGTACACACTGGAATTTGTTTCAGATGAGATAGTTTCTACATTCCAACCACTTGTTCCATTAAAACCTAGACCACGGCCACATGCAGAAGAATGAGCTTCCTAGTATTAATATTCTGCATGACTTTCTTTTCTATCTGACTCAATCAGGAACAAGGTAACTTCTCAGCCACAGTTCACTGTTCATGGGAGTTTTCTGCCCCATCATTGAACCATCCACTAGATATTTACCCCATCATTTCCTTCATTCAGCTCCCTTCCCATGTGCCTTATTTTTAATCAAGTTGAAGCAGCACAGAGGATGCAGGTCTATTAAGAGAGCTCTTAGCATCTTTGTCAGACACAATGTCTTCAAATCTGTGTTAGAAAATGCACTTTACCCTACACAAGACAAATCTACATATCACCAGATGGTTCCACACTGAAGTTCTGTGGTATGGGAGAACCATATACCCTATTCTTTTACTGAAATACTTCTACGTTATCTTCCTAAAACTGAGAACTACTAACTGGGACAAAGGGCAGGTAGCTCAGGCCATCCTGTGCATGTACAATTGCTAATGACATTAGCTAACATTTATTGAGCCTTGTCAATATACCAGTCTCTGTTCTAGGTACTTTTTTTTTTTTTTAATGTTTATTTTTCTTTTTTTTTTATTTTTTATTTTTTTTTTTGAGGAAGATCAGCCCTGAGGTAACATCCATGCTAATCCTCCTCTTTTTGCTGAGGAAGACCGGCTCTGAGCTAACATCTATTGCCTATCTTCCTCCTTTTTTTTTCCCCCAAAGCCCCAGCAGATAGTTGTATGTCATAGTTGCACGTCCTTCTAGTTGCTGTATGTGGGACGCGGCCTCAGCGTGGCCGGAGAAGCGGTGTGTCGGTGCGCGCCCAGATCCGAACCCGGGCCGCCAGCAGCAGAGCACGCGCACTTAACCGCTAAGCCACGGGGCCGGCCCTGTTCTAGGTACTTTTATGTGCGTAAATTCAATAAGTTTAATTCAATTCAAAATTAACTCAATTAATTATCTCTAAACCTGTGAAGTGAAGATCACTAGTATCCCACTGCACAGATGAGGAAACTGAGGAACCAAGAGATTAAGATTTTTGCCCAAGGTCAGATAGTGGTAGAACTAAGATTCCAGACACCAAGCTCTTGGATGTCCATCTCAAGGATAAGAGATAAACAACAAAGCCAAGTTTTCCTCAATGACACATTAAGGATGTGTGTCCCCTGACTTATCTAAACCTTTAAAAACACATTCATATATTCATCACAATTGGCCTAGGTACTTCCATTAGTTTAGAATCCAATGTCTAAAACTTTTTATTTAGACTAAACTCTAAAAACTTAAATTCTGTATGCTTCAATGGTATTTTGGACTTTACTTTAAAAGTCAGTCATACATTCTGCAATTCTTAGATGTCAGGCAAATCCACTGTCAGTTATGTTTCCCTGGATTGAAGTGCCCTCATTTGCTAACATGCCCTTACACAGCAGCTCCGCCATCTCTCTTCCATGTAATTCTTGGATTTTCCCCAACATCCTTCACATATTTTTCTTAAGATGTGTTGACTAGAGCCACAAAGAATATTACAGGTCTATACTAAACAGGGCTTTGTTGAAACGCAGGGGAGCTTTATTTTGTTTTTACTGTGCCTCTGATGATGAATCTTCTTGACCTTTTTGGCAATGGAGACACATATTGGCTCTTCTTGGAAATCCCTGTCTCCAGGGTCATAGTGAAATGTCCAGAATTGTAGTGTAGTGGAAAGAACTTTAGCCTACAGGTGGGCAACTCACTTCCAATTTCCTGCTTGGCAATTTATAGAAGTGTGATTATGGGGAAACTATTTAAATCTCAACTTCCTCACTCACAAAACAGGAAAATTGATGAGCAACTTTATAAGGGTGGTGAAGAGCCCAGATATTGGAGCCAAACCCCCTGGTTCAAAACCTACATTATGCTTCTATGAGCATTACCTTGGGCACTTACTTTACTCTTTTGTGCCTGAGTTTCCTCATATGTAAATGAAAATTACAACAAGAATACCTACTTTCAAGCATCAAATGGTTGTTACAAGCATCAGGTAAGTTAATAAATGTAAAGAACTTAGGACCTAGGACATTGTCTGGGACAATACGCGTTAGTTACTGTTATGTTACATCACAAAGGTACACTGAGGACAAGTGAGAAGACATGAAGGGGTGTGCCTGCACTGCCGGCAGGCACCTAGACACCACATCGCTCACGCACTCACCTGCACTGAGCAACACTGCGTGCACGGCCTCAAGCGGGGCCCAGGCATACAGACCAACAGACCAACAGGTCTCCTGTCCTCACTAATCACATTCCGTGAGAAAACGAAACAATAGACCAGTAAATAAAGACACCACAAGATAATAACAAGACTTGTTGGACAGCTGCTGTGTGCTGGCCCTCTCCTAGACCAGGGAAACGCACACCTTAAAGACAAGTGCTGCCCTCGTGGAGCTCTCAACCAGGACAGGGAAGAGCGGGTTCTTCCCATTAAACCACAGCTCAAACCTACCACTGCTACCTGAAAAAAAAGCAGAAGAGCGGGTTCTTCCCATTAAACCACAGCTCAAACCTACCACTGCTAACTGAAAAAAAAGCAATCTGGGTTTCTGAGGAGACCCATGACATCACAGGATTCGGGTCTATCTGACTCCAAAGTCCCAGGCTCTTTCCAGGACACTTTATAACCTGCTAGTAAAAACAGATCATTTCTACAGAGTGGTAAGTACCAGGTGAGACCTGCACATGTGTTGGCAGTCTAATTTTTCCAAATATGTTTTCTTTCTCTTACCACAGGCCCCCCAACTGGCATGTGGACTTCTCCTCAGGCAAACGGTGGCCCAGCCCAGGCATGTCTGCAGATGGCACTGGCACAGGCTGCTCTGCACGCTGGAGCTGACTTTGAACAGATATACTTAAGATAAGCATCTCATTAAACTGAAAAGTAAAATAACATCCATTGTAAGTGCCTTTCTATACTAACAATCTTACTTTAGGCAAGTTAAAAACAGCCACATTTGTGTTTCTAATAAAAACCCAACTGTTGAGTTAATTAAGTGAAAAGCAAATAACAATTAAATTAACAAACAAGTGATCCAACCCCCTCCATAAATTTACACATGGGCAGTCTCAGAAAAAATCTTTTAAAAAAAAAGACAGACTTAACTGACTTGTGATAATTACTTTCTCTTTCAGGAGCTGTTACAAATACTTTGCGGCAGGAAGTCTTCCCTTAAATTTGTGCCTGGTCTGCATCACACCAAACCAACATTCTTCTAATGAAGAAACTTCTTAATGTCTGAATAGCCAACCACTGCTTCAATCATCTAAAATTTTCCATCAGATGGCCCTAGAAGGGAGTTTCCCTTATAGAAAGCCCCCTGACTCTCAGCTCAGGAGCAGGAATTCACACAATTTCTAAGCTTGAGCAACTCTTAGAAAAGAAAGAGGGAAACAAAGATGTAAGACATTTTGCATAGACTCAATTAGAAAGCAGTACAAAGTCTAGTCACAGAATAACTGTACTAAGGGAACAGAAGTCTGTGGAAGAATGGATTCCAGAGCTACATGGAAAGAATAACGGCAACCAAGTGCTTTAAAGCAGTGCTTCTCAGCCTCTGATGTGCAGACCTTGTTAAAATGCAGATTCTGATTCCATAGTCTGGGGTGGGGTCTGAGATTCAGCATTTCCCCCAAGCTCCTGGGTGATGCCAATGCTGCTGATCCCTGAAGCTTACTTTGACCCAAAGTATGTAGAGTATGCGTTTAAACAGCATTTTGTAAATCAATCTGAAAAATTCAGGCATTTTTACAAACGACTCATTCATTCAATCAGCATTATTGAGCTTACTGTGTGCTTGGCCTTATGGTAGGTACTAGGCATTAAACAATAAGTAAATCAAAAAGTGCCTTTGAAACAATATATTTCAGCAGACTGAACGCAAAAGCAGATATGAGAATCCAGTCATCTTCATTAAGCCAGACGTTAAACATGCAAAAACATAAAATAATGCCACTCTTCTCACTAAATGTTGTTTTGGAAAAATTTGTTCGGCAAATATAGTTGTTTTATATGAATATGTTATTTATGTTATTGTATAAGGGGTTCATTTTTTTAAAATAAATATTAAAAAATTTTTTTAAGTGTTTTTGATAAATTTACTTTTGACTGTTCCCCCAAAAGAGCAAAAGGAATGTGGATTAAAAGACTTTTCATCAATAAATAAATAAATGACCTCTCATAATTCTCAAATGAAAATGAATCAATCATGTTCTTTGTGTTAACCTTTTCTTGACATAATATTTTTAGGAATCTGGCATGTCAGATTGTTTACGTGTTGAAAATAATCGGCAATTTAATCCAATGAACTAACATTGCTCTATTTTGTATGAACTAGTATAAAATTTTAAAGGTTTTCATACACATAGCACCATTATTGCAAGTGTTGGTGGATCGTATCAATTAAAATTAATGCAAATATGTACAGTAATGTGGCAAGAAACTTTTCACCTAATTTTGGCTTACTATGGCCAAGTGCTCCAGATTCGAGTCCTGGCTCCTGCCTCAAACTTCCGTGTACAGTGTAAACAGTAGGAAGGCTTGTACTCATCAAAGATTTCACTTTTTTCGTGAGCATCAAGTACTGTCGCCGCAGCATATTAAACAGCAAAATAGAATCACCAAGTGGGTTTTCCAGTTGCATCAGCTTAGACACACTAGGAGAACAGATGACCTCCCCAAGCTTTTTTTTGTTCTCCCATAAGCAGCCAAAACTGGATAACTCTAAGCAAGGAGGGAATAAATACGTGAACGGCGGTGTCTGAGGAGTGTCGTGGCAAGCAGCACTTGAACCAAGGGCAGGGCTTTATTAATAGATTTCACCTCTTCGGGAGACGCCAGGAGGGGGCAGCATCCGTTGCAGCTTGCGTGATCGTACGACCTCAAGCACAGGTTCTCAGAGAGAAGGGTCTAGTGCGTCAGATTTGGAGGGGGCAGGGTGGGCACAAGGACAAGGGGGCAGCAGTCTGTTTAGACTGAAAAGGCATTGGGACAATATTATAACATAATTTCGTACTTGGAAGTGAAACAAACCTGGTGTTATGGGGTGTTTTTTAACAAAACATCTTAGCTAGTGGGAATAAACAGAAGTTATTGCAATTTTAAAAGGACAGGAAGAGGAACGCAGGGGAGCATGGATTTTAACTGAGAGACACATGACTAAAGTGCAGTTCTGGAACTATCTCCATAGACAGCTGGCTTCACACACCATGTTTGTGGAGGATTTGGCATGGTGCCAAGTAGAGAGTCCCAAAAACTCAGTAAATATTCATTGCCTTTTCTTAATCCATTCCCACTACTGAGGGAGATTTGCCCCGGGGCTACTGTTACTTCACTGACCCCTAGGAGTTCTATTTTTGCTTCTTATACTTTTCCCATAGTAAAATCATTAAAAATATAATAGCCATAGGATATAGTAGCAGCCAAACCCAGCAGTCAGACAATGGGGAGTGAAGTGGTTCTTTCTGAGCAAGGTGTCAGACTAACAGCAAGTCTACAGAATAATCACAGTCAAGTGTCAAGATTCTGGTTGCCACAGCCCCAGACCAATGTTCAGTTTTACAGCCTTCACTTCTTGTTCGTTTCTTAGTCTCTTTATGTATGTATGCTCTGATACTGAAAGATAGTCACCATGCGTATCATTGTTTCAAATTATGAATAGAGTAACTTAGAAAAAAGAAACTTTTAATTTAAAAAAAGTGAGCTTATTTATTCTGTTGAGATACACTCAGCACTTGAGAATATATAGATTAAAAGCCCTACTATTCTTTTTTTCCTACAAAATTCTATCTCATCGTCAACACGTAATATTTCAATTATTAGAAACAGACCTCAAAACTTCAAGACTAACATTTATTCTGGGGCAACATCTCTCCCTTTTTGCACCTTGTGAATTCTACATCTAGAGTGAACTAAAAATGAAAAACAAGTGACTCCTGCGTGGTTTGGAATGACTCAAAATTCTAAAGAATAGATGTGCTCATTGTTATATATTATTTCCCAGAAAAAATGTGCAAGTTTGCGACACAACTGCTTTCAAAAAAATCCGCCAAATTCTACTTATACTAAGGTTTCAAAGGGAAATTTAGAGCTAGATGGGGTACATAAGAGATAATATAACCCAACATTTCTACATGACAGATGAGAAAATTTAAGGAATTCAACTAAGAATATTTATATTTTTAAATTTTAAGAATGTTATGTTGAAATATTCATAACTATATCCATATGTATCATTATATATAATATATATACATGAGAAATTTAAAATATTTGGTTTTGATGTCTTCCTTCTTTTTAGGAAAAATGGCTACATTGCTAATCATGAGTTGCATGCAGCCCTATGTTTCACTACTTGAAATGGCTGTTTCATGAGATTCTATCTGCTCAGCCTGCCGTATATGTGACTACAGCAAGCTTAAGAAGAGACCACGCCAACATCTATGTACCTGTGTAGTTTGAAAAGAGGAGAAAATGCTTACAGTGGCACAATATTTGGAAAAGCAAGAGGAAAAGAGATGAAAATGGAATAATACATTTTTGTGGCAACATGAAGCGCAAGCAAAATCCTCCTAGATCACTTACTAGAAATTAGAGGGAGCAAAGTCTTCCATGTTCTATGGGTAATAATAAGGAAATTAGAGAGACTGTTCAGGGCTTTAGGAAGCAGCTAGGATTTGTTTAATAGGCTTCTTCCTAACTTTCTACTAACATATCCATGAATACAGATTTTTTTTTTAACTTGGAATAGTTCTGTAAACTCAGAAGACTTTACGACGAATTTGGGGTAGAATTTTCACTATAAATGGTGTCAAGGGAGATGGATGGACTATATGGCAGATTCTCCCACCCTCTGAACCCAAACTAGTCCTGAAAGGCGATGGGGACTTACTTCAACTCACTTTCCATTTCATACTTCAACTGTCTTCATTCACCTGTCTTCAAAATGTAGTAGCAGAACACATGCGCATTCCCCAAATCCACAGAAACAGCGCTGTCTAACGCCCTCCACCACAATCTAGACCACAAGTCAGGAACGGCTCCAAAAGTGGGATATAAAAATACATACACACCCACCAGCTGGGAGAAAATATTTGCAAAACATATATCTGACAAGGGGTTAATCTCCGTAATATATAAATAACTCACACAACTGAACAACAAAAAGCAAACAACCCAGTCAAAAAATGGGCAGAGGAAATGAACAGACACTTCTCCAAAGATGATATACAGATGGCCAATAGGCACATGAAAAGATGTTCAATATCACTAATCATCAGGGAAATGCAAATCAAAACAACACTAAGATATCACCTCACGCCTGTTAGAATGGCTATAATCACCAAGACAAAAAACAAGTGTTGGAGAGGATGTAGAGAAACAGGAACCCTCATACACAGCTGATGGGAATGCAAACTGGTGCAGCTTCTATGGAAAACGGTATGGAGATTCCTCAAAGAATTAAAAATAGAGATGCCCTATGACCCAGCCATCCCACTGCTGGGAATCTATCCAATGAACCTGAAATCAACAATCCAAAGAGGCTTATGCACCTCTATGTTCATTGCAGCATTATTCACTATAGCCAAGAAGTGGAAGCAACCTAAGTGTCCCTCGACTGACGATTGGATCAAGAAGATGTGGTATATATATACAATGGAATACTACTCAGCCATAAAAAAAGACAAAATCGTCCCATTTGCAACAACATGGACGGACCTGGAGGGTATTATGTTAAGTGAAATAAGTCAGAAAGAGAAAGACAAACACTGTATGATTTCACTCATATGTGGAATATAAACCAACACATGGACAGAGAAAACTGTATTGTGGTTAGCAGGGGCAATGGGGGTGGGGGGTGGGCACAAGGGGTGAAGGGAGACATGTATGGTGATGGACAAACAAAAATGTACAACCCAAAATTTCACAATGTTATAAACTATTAAAACATCAATTAAAAAATACATATAAGACAAAACATATTTGTACATTTCAATGTATAATTTCTGTAAAAGAGTAATTAGCATTTTCAACATATCAATGTGCTCTTCTCTTTCTCTTTTGAGACACACGGCTTTAACCTTAGTCTTCCCTAAGTAACTATTTTCCTGGGTTACAAAAGAAATGCAAAAACAAAGGCTGGGGTAATCTAAACATAGTAGATTGTCATCTAAACATAGAATTTTATAGCAAGACAGTCAATAGCCTCGTAAGTTAGTTTAGATCATAAGGTTTTACATTAGGAAAAGGAAAGTCCTTCTGGGCCCTGGGAAAGAAAGTAGAGAGAAAGGCAAGAAGAGCAAGATTATATTATAAATATTGTTGTAATGTGGCTACTAAATCAAATGCAAAAGTGAAAACACTTGAAATTGAAATTGGCATATTTCTAAAAGTAAAAATAAGTATTAAACTAGCTCTATGAGCCCCAGTTACATGGACGAAGACTGAATTTGGAGTTGAAGGATTGGAGTTGAAGTGAAATTCTGGTTTCCCAAGCTCCTTGGACCACATCCCACAGTGTGAAGTCTCCACTCCACCAGAGCCAGTCAGTTTAGGGCTCCTGTCTCCCCTTTGACTAAGATTGTTACGTAGCACCAAGGTGATAGGCAGGGCATCCACTCTTCCATGTTGACCAGCCACATGGGCACCAGCCACGACATCCAGCATCCAGTCTAGTCGTCAGGGCTTGACCATTATCAATCCAAACAAGGTGATACTGGAGTGTCACACCACCCTGAGGCACGGGCACTCTGCACACCTTCCGTGCCCCCGTGGCCTGGACTCACTAATCAGGCTCTCCTTCTCCGGCAGAGCCACCTCCCAGAGCCCTGCTGGAACGGCAGGACGTGAGGGGCTCTACAAGCTCCAGTGAGGATGTCTCCTCCATCTCTCCTCACTCTCTTTCCAACTGTAGAGATATTTTTCTATTCTGAGTGGAATAGGAGAAAATATCTTACCACCAGTGCTCAAACATTTTCTCTATACCTCAGTATTTCCCTGAAGACCCTAAGCTTTTCCAAGACAAATTACATAACTATAAGAAATTATTCTTTCTTTCTACCCTCCACACCCCTTTCCTGAGCTAAGGAGTACAGACTAGCCTAGAAGTTTGAACACTGAAACAATGAATGGGATGAAAGGAAAATAGGTCAGATGAAGGGACTGTCTCTAATATGATACCCCCTTAATACTAACATTTTCATTTTTTGTTAAATTTAGATTCTCTTTTTTATCTTATAGTTATTGGAGAAAGATTTTTAATTTCCATATGGTCTTTTTATTTCTTTAATCTTTCAAAATCAGTTTCTAAGATGGTTACATTTTAGAGAATATGCTCTTTAAAAGTTATGTTTTGTGGAATAAAGTGAGGTTGTTTTGTAGCTAATATAGTATCTATTTTAAAAAGAAGTACAGTCCATCTCATTTCCAAAGATTATGCACTGTTAATCCACTATTAATTATATTATTCAAATTCTCTGAAACCTTATTATTCTTTTCCTGTGTGAACTGCTATGTTGTTAGCAATCTTTTCACTGCAAATAACAGAAACCCAGTTCAAACTAGCATAAGTCATTAAAAGGACTAGTGAGCTAATATAACTAGAATTCCCACAACACGAAGGTCTTCAGCAAAGGCTGGATCTAGGGGTCCACATGAGGGAAGTGGTACTGTTCTTCTTCATCTCTCAGCTTTGCTTGGCTGTTTTCATTTCTCGAGTAGGCCCTGTCTATGTGGCAACAAGACAGGTCCTGGGAAATCCAGACTTCTGGGGGCCTTGCGTGTTTTCATCACAGGAATAGACAGACACTCTTTCCCTCAGCACCACATCAAGACAAGATAAAGGACTCTGACGGACCCAGGTTAGCTAACTTGCCCACCTCTGGCCAATCCCTGGGTCAGAAAGATAAGCCACTCTGATTGGTCAGTTTAAGTCATGTGCCATCTCAGGTCAGGTTTCATAGCCATAGATCTTAAGTCAAGTATTGCCCTCAGTGATTTATTAAGGACACACTTCCAGGAGAAAACAGTCAGAGTGGGCAAAGTCATAAGGGAAGGCAAAGAAGCCTAGAATTCCCAAAACCTGATAAGGGAGTTCTGGAACATAAATTAGACCTGTAAGTTTGTCCTCCTCTGGCAAAGGAGCCAGAGTGCGGAGACATTGGAGGGCCATAAAATCTCTAGGCACTTTCTGCTCTCCATAGGGACACAGCAGACCCGGTGCCCAAGGGCCAGTCTCTGAAGGGCTATGTGCACAAAGCTGGGAATGTGCTCACAGAACTGGTAAAAAGGGATCCAAAGGAATCTGAGTGGGGCATCACATGTCTGTTCAATGGACCCAGTCCTGTGATAGCCAAGATGCAGCCTCCTGAGCAACACCATGAAAACATTCTGACCGGTTGGGGGAAGAGCCATTCCCAAAGTGGGGGGGGGGGGGAGGGGGGGAGGCAGAAAAAATAAATGACCAGTCTGTCTTTCAAAGCCTGAGATAAGATGATAAATTTTCCTGCACCTATAGTATTTCTGTACATTTCTCTTTTTCTCCTAATACTTTTTGACTGTGTGTGTTGATACTATTTAGTCAGTGCTATTTAGTCATTCCAACTCTTTTTTTCAACTTGCCTTATAAATCTTTGTCCTCTTATATTTACAATTTGTTTTTAGAAGCTCCCCTTGAGAACAGCATAGAGATATTGTTTTTTAACTTCCTTATTTGGCAAAACTTTGTTTTACTTAGGGAGTATAAGCCATTTAAGTTTATTATCAGAACTGACATATTTCACCTTATTTTACTATCTTGGGTTGTGCGTTCTCTGGTTTGTTTTTTTTTTTTTAGGCTTTTATACCACTTCCTCTGTTTTCTGCCATTTGCTGTTTGTGTTGATTTTATCTTGTGCAGATTTGGAAGATTTCAATCCTGTTTAAGTTCTATCAATACCCAGTGTTTAAAAATCCTTCTTTTCCATTCTTTACTATCTTTCACGTAAGACTGAAAAAGAAACAGCTATCTTTTTATTTTCTCCCAGTTCATAGTCTTCTCACTGACTCATAGTTTTTATTCATATTATCTGGACATTTAGACCCACATTATTGTGACTTAGTTTTATATATAATTTTTACATTATTCTCTTTTAAGAACAGTTTCTGACATTTGAATTCATTTTTGTAACCAAACGTACAACAATTATTTAAACCTAATGTGATGATTAATTTTATGTGTCAATTTCACTAGATAATGGGGTGCCCACATATTTGGTTAAACATTATTATGGGTGAGTCTGCAAGGGTGTTTCTGGATGAAATTAACATTTGAATCAGTAGACTTTGTAAAGCAGAGTGTTCTCACCAATGCAGGTGGGCCTCTGCCAATCCTTTGAAGGCCTGAATAGAGCAAAAAGATTGAATATGGGGAAAATGTGCTCTCTCTGCCTGACTGTCTTCAAGTTGGGACATCAGTCTTCTCCTGCCTTAGACTTGGACTTGGACTGGACTTGGACTGTGACTCACACCATTGGGTCTCCTAGTTCTCAGCCTTCAGACTCAGACTGGAACCACACCATCAACTCTCCTGGGTCTATAGCTTCCAGCTTGCTGGCTACAGATCTTGAGACTTCTCAGCCTCCATAACATGTATATATATATATACATATATATATATATGTACACACACATATATATACACACACAGACACACAGAACCAATCACATATATATATATCATATGAAGAGATTTATCATGTATCATATATCATATATATATATCAATTTCTCTGGAGAACCCTAATACAGATTTTTGTACCAAGAGTGATTCTAAAGGAACAGAATGTTAAGGATGAGTTTTCTGAATTGGTTCTGGGGTTTCTGGAATTGGCTTTCTAATCTGATTAGAATGGAAAGATGCTAATGACTCTATTTCCAATAGTAAAGAGAGCACTGACAGTCCATGGCAAGGTCTGGCAATAGAGATACACACAATATCTCTACTGGATACTCCTAATCAGCCACTTATAACAAGAGGTGAATGACTGTGAATATGATACTTTCAAATATTTTTGGAAAACTAACAAATATAATGAGATTGGCTGATTGGTCCTAATATCACTGAACAAAGTGATGAAAGAAAAGGATGAACTTAAGGATTCAGATTCCCAGCTCAAATGCCACACAAATGACCTGACAGAGACCCTTATCTCTTGCAGATAAGCAGGGCTGAAATCGCTGAAAACCAAACACAGAATCTCATCCTGTGACTGGCTGAATTACCACCCAAGTTAAACCCCCAGCCCTACCGGGTGTCTACTATTAAACTGAGGGCATTGATTGGAGAAGAATGATACCCTGTAAGTTGGAATGGGGACACTGAGAAAACCCAGATGAAGCCGTAGGCATTGAGGCCCTAGATTCTGATGAGTCTTCTTTGCCAGTGGAAGCAGTTTTCCTACCCCTAGTGGTAGCGGCCTCTCCACCTCCAGCTGAGGGGATTAACTCTGCATCACCTGAGGAAACTATGGTGGCCTCCCCTAAAGCAGGTGCCAGGCAAGACAATGCTGATTCTCCTCAGGACCCACCCTCAGGGTCCTCTTTGCTTCTAGAGTGAGAACTAGACTGAGTTCCAGCAGGGCCCTAAAGGTGAAGGACAAAGTGTGCCCCTGAGGAGATGTGCTACACTCCAAAAGAACTACTTGAGGTTTCTAATTTATACAGACAGAAGTCCAGGGAACATGTGTGGGAATGGATGCTAAGGGTTCAGGGTAATGACAGAAGGAACATAAAGCTGGGTCAGGCTGAATTTATTGATATAGGCCCACTAAGCAGAAACTCTGCATTTAATATTGCAGCTCGGGGAGTTAGACAGGGGTCTAACAGTTTGTGTGGTTGGTTGACTCAAACATGGACCTAAAGGTGGCCCACAGTGAGCAAGTTGGAAATGCCAGACTGCCTTGGTTTACTGTAGAGGAAGGGACTCAAAAGCTCAGGGAGAGTGAAACGTTAGAATGGATTCATTTAAGACATACTCACCCACCCTGGGAGGGTCCAGAAGACATACTTTTCAGCATGACTGTAAGAGGTAAATTTGTGAAGGGAGCCCCAGCATCCTTGAAGAGCTCCGTGATCACTCTTCTCTGTAAGCCAGGGCTCACAGCGGGAACTGTAGCCACTGAAACGGGAAGACTTAATGCAGTGGGAACAAATGGAACCCAGAGTAGTGGGGGCCAAGTGGCAGCACTCAACCGCCAAAGGCAAAGTGGGTGTGATTACTGTACTGGCAGCAGAGTCAACGCAGCAAATAGAAAGGTCTGAATCGCACAGACCTATGGCATTGACTAGTTGACCATGGTGTTCCTAGAAGTGAAATAGAAAGTCTACTAAATTCTTACTTGATCTGCATAAGCAAAAAAGTTCAAAGCTCCAGTAAACAAAAGGTTAACCTGAATCATAAAAACAGAGAGTCACTGCCCCTCAATTCCTCCCTAGACTTGAGGAACTTTACAGACCCAGAACCCTGGAATGAAGGGGAGGCCAGGTCCCCTTGAGGAAGGACTCTGGTACACTGCCAAAATTTATACTATTAATCTTTCTCCTAACCTTCCCCAAGGGGACCTATAGCCTTTTACCAGGGTGATTGTGCATTGGGAAAAAGGAAATAATCAGAACTTTAGGGGACTACTGGACACTGAACTGATGTTCATCGGTGATGGACACTGATTCCAGGAGACCCAAACACCACTGTAGTCCACCAGTCAGAGAAGGGCTTGTGGAGGTCAGGTGATCAATGGAGTTTTAGCTCAAGTCCATCTCACCGTGGGTCCACTGAGTCCCTGAACTCATATCGTGGTTATTTCCCCAGGTCTAGAATGCATAATTGGAATAGACATACTTACCAGCAGGCAGAATCCACACATTGGCTCTCTGACCTGTGGAGTGAGGGTTATTATGGTAGGAAAGGCCAAGTGGAAGCCACTAGAACTGCCTCTACCTAGGAAAATAGCAAAACAAAAGCAATACACATGCCTGGAGGGACTGCAGAGATTAGTGCCACCATCAAGGATTTGAAAGATGGTGGTGATTCTCCCTACACCCCCATTCAACTTGCCTATTTGGCCTGTACAGAAGACAGATCTTGGAGAATGACAGTGGATTATCATAAGCTTAATCAAATAGTGACTCCAATTGCAGCTTCTGTACCAGATGTGGTTTCATTGCTTGAGCAAATTAACATACCTTGGTCCCTCATATGCAGCTGTTGATCTGGCAAATGCCTTTTTCTCTATCCCTGTTAATATGATCCACCAGAAGCAGTTTGGTTTCAGCTGGCAAGGCCAGCAATACACCTTCACTGTCCCACCTCAAGAGGATATCAACTCTCCAGCCCTACGTCATAATTTAGATTGTAGGGATCTTTCCCTTCCACAAGACATCACATGCTCCGTTACATTGACGACAATATGCTGACTGGACCTAGTGAGCAAGAAGGAGCAACTACTCTAGACTTATTGGTTACATATTTAGGTGTCAGAGGGTGGGAAATAAATTTAACCAAAATTTAGGGGCCTTCTACCTCAGTGAAGTTTCTAACGGTCCAGTGGTATGGGGCGTGTCAAGATATCCTTCTGAGGTTAAGGATAAGTTGTTGCATCCAGACCCTCCTACAATCAAAAAAGAAACACAATGCCCAGTGGGTCTCTTTGGATTTTGGAGGTAACATATTTCTTATTGGGTCTGTTGCTCTGGCCCATTTACCAAATGACCTAAAAAGCTGCTGGTTTTGAGTGGGGCCCAGAACAAGAGAAGGCCCTGCAATGGGTCCAGGCTGCTGTGCCACTTGGGCCACATGACCCAGCAGATCCAATGGTGCTTGAAGTGTCAGAGGCAGATGGGGATATGGTTTGGTGTCTTTGGCAGACTCCTATACATTAACTGCAGCACAGGCCCTTAGGATTTTGGAGTAAAGCCCTACCATCTTCTGAAGATAACTACTCCCCTTTTGAGAAATAGCTCTTGGCCTGCTACTGGGTCTTAGTAGAAACTGGATGCTTAACCCTGGGCCACCATGTTACCATGTGACCTGAGCTGCCCACCATGAACTGGACCTTATCTGACCCACAACGTCATAAAGTTGGGCATGGACAGCAGCACTCCAACGTGAAGTGGATATGGTATAGACATGATGGGGCCTGAGCAGGCAGAAGTGAGTTAGACGAAAAAGTGGTCCAAATGCCCATGGTTCCCACTGCCGCTACTCTGCCTTCTCTCTCCAAGTATGTATCTATGACCTCATGAGGAGTTCCCTAGGATCAGTTGACTGAGGAAGAGAAGTCTTGGACCTGGTTTACAGATGGCTCTACACAATATGCAGGCACCACCTGAAAGTGGACAGCTGCAGCACCACAGCCCCTCTCTGGGACATCCTTGAAGGACACTGGTGGAGGGAAATTCTACCAGTGGGCAGAATTTTGAGAAGTGTACCTGGTTGTTCACTTTGCCTGGAAGGAGAAACAGCCAGACATAATTCATGGGCTATGGCCAATGGTTTAGATGAATGGTCAGGGACTTGGAAGGAACATGATTAGAAAATTGGTGACAAGGAAATTTGGGGAATAAGTATGTGGACAGACCTCTCTAAATGGGCAAAAAACATAAAGATATTTGTGTCCCATGTGAATACTCACCAACGGGTGACCTCAGCAGAGGAGAATTTTAAAAATCAACTGTATAGGATGATACAGTCTGTGGATTCCAGTCAGCCTCTTTCCCTAGCCACACCTGTCATCACTCAGTGGGCTCATAAACAAAGTGGCCATGGAGGGGATGCATGGGCTCAGCAAGGCGACCTGGCTGTGGCCACTGCTGAATGCCCAGTCTGCCAGTAGCAGAGACCAATACTGAGCCCTCAATATGGCACCATCTCCGGGGTGATCAGCCAGCTACCCGGAGGCCGGTTGATTACATTCCTCCATGGAAGGGGTAGCATTTTGTTTTTATCGGAATAGACACTTACTCTGAGTATGGATTTGCCTTTTTTGCATATAATGCTTCTGCAAAACTACCATCTGTGTGCTTATTACAGAATGCTTTATCCACCATCATGGTATTCCACACAACATTGTTTCTGATCAAGGAACTCACTTTATAGCAAAAGAAATGCAGCAATGGGGCCATGCTCATGGAATTCACTGGACTTTCCACACTCCCTACCATCCTGAAGCAGCTGGTTTGATAGAGCAGTGGAATGGACTTTTGAAGACTCATATACAGTGCCAGATAGATGGCAATACCTTGCAGGGCTGGGGCAATGTTCTCCAGAAGGCTGTATACGCTCTGAATCAGTGTCCAGTATACGGTACTGTTTCTCCTATAGCAGGATTTATGATTTCAGGAATCAAGGAGTGGAAATGGGAGGGACACCACTCACTATTACCCCTAGTGACCCAGTAGCAAAATTTTTGCCTCCTGTTCCTGCAGCTTGATGCTCTGCTGGCTTAGAGGTCTTAGTTCCACAGGGACAAATGCTTCCACCAGGAGACACGACAATGATTCCACTGAACTAGAAGTTAGGGCTGCCACCCAACCACTTAGGGCTCGTCATGCCTCTGAATCAATAGAGAAAGGTAGGAGTTACTGTGCAGGCTGGAGTGATTGATTCTGACTACCAAGGGGAAATTGGACTGCTACTCCATAATGGAGGTAAGGGAGACTATGTCTGAAATACAGGCGATCCCTTAGGGCATCTCTTAGTATTGCCATGCCCTGTGATTAAGGCCAATGGAAAATGATACCCAATCCAGGCAGGACTGCTAATAGCCTGGACCCTTTAGGAAGGAAGGTTTGGTTCACTCCATCCACCAGATAAATAGCCACAACCAGCTGAGGTGCTTGCTGAAGGCAAAGGGAATACAGAATGGGTAGCTAAAGAAGATAGTTATAAATACCAGCTATGACTTCATGACCAGTTACACAAACAAGGACTGTAATGGTCATAAAGATTTCCTCCTTATTTTGTTATGATTATATGTTATGCAAATATCTTTGTTTTCTTCCCTCCCTTATTCCCTTATCATGTAACATAAGATGTATTGACTTTAAATTGTAGTATTTAAGTGTTAATTTTACATAGCAGTTTTTTTTTTTTTTTTTTTTTGCTGAGGAAGATTGTCCCTAAGCTAACGTCTGTGCCAATATTCCTCTACTTTCTATGCAGATCACTGCCACAGCAAGGCTGACAACTGGTATAGGTCTGCGTGCGGGATCTGAGCCTGCAAACTAAGGTCACCGAAGTGGAGCGCGCTGCGCTTAACCACTACACCATTGGGCCAGCCCCTCCATCACATTATTTAAGTTACGGGATATAAGTAAACATCACTCAAGGAATTTACTTCCTCCTCTGGGGAAGGAATTCGTGAGTTTTCAGTTGTATGCAGGATAGCTGTGTCAAGTTAGCTGGAATTACGACCTTGTTATTTTCTTTATTTGGAGATTAAGTATGGTTTAAGGAGATATGTATGGGTTCCAAGTTGACAAGGGATGGACTTGAAATGGTTAATTTTATATGTCAACTTGACTGAATCATGAGGTACTCAGATATTTGGTTAAACATTACTCTAAGTGTGTCTGTAAGGGTGTTTCTGAAAGAGATTAACATTTGAATCTGTAGACTGAGTAAAGCAGATTGCTCTCACCGAGAGCAATCCGGTGTCCTCATCACCCACTGACAACCTGAATAGAACAATGGCTGAGTAAGGGAAAACTCCTTCTCTCTGCCTGACTGTCCTCAAGCTGGGACGTCAGGCTTCCCCTGCCTTAGACACGGACTTGGACTGGGGCTGACACCAACAGCGCTCCTGCTTCTCAGGCCTTCATACTCAGGCTGGAGCTACAGCATCGGCTCTCCTGGGTCTCCAGCTTGCTGACTGCAGATCTTCGGACTTCTTAGCTTTCGTAATCACATGAGCCAATTCCTCATAAGATTTATATGTATCTCCTACTGGTTCTTTTTCTCTGGAGAACCTGCCTAATACACCTAGTTTTACGTTTGAATTATTTCAATGCACACTGTATGTCTTTTTATAGCATAACAATACATTTTTAAATTTTGATTAAATTCACAGTCATCTGAAATACGTCTTCAAGTTATTTGTTTTTAACAAAAAGCATGTGGATGGTGTGTTTTCTTAGCCATTATACATTTTTTAAGTGTCCTTCTGTTTGCTTTGCAGAGAAACAAAAAACCTGAGTGGATACAGAATTCTTGGGGCACAGTTTTATCCCTTTAAAATTCTGCAGAAAAGACTCCATTGTGAGCTGATATTCACTGCTGTGAAAGACAATCGTCAAGTCCTCCAACTTTTGTTTCATAGGTAACATTTTATTTCAAAATGATTATATTAAAAATTTTTTTTTAATTCTTTTTCTTTATCCTTAAAATTGAAATTTTTGCCAAGATATGCTTCTCTCTCTGCTAATTTTCTTTGTAACACGGTAAGTCTTTTAAACCAACAATAGTGTTAGGGCTTTTTTTTCCTGCTCAGAAAAGCGTTGATTGGTTAGATGGTTAGTTTTTTCCAAATTTTTAATCTTTGATTTATGCTTCTGATTCCTACTCTGAAAACCTATAATTTTTAATATGGATCATTGTTCTCTATCCTTTATACCCACCATCTTCTCCTGCATATTTTTTATTCTTCCTTTACATTCTGGAAAATGTGTTTTCAAGTAATTCTTCCAGATCATTGATTAAATTTTCTATTAAATCAAGTCTGCCTTTACTGACTGCATTGTTGTTTTTGATTCTATTGGATTTTTCATTTTCTTGACAATTTCCTCACCTCAGTCAGCTGAGTTTACTCTAGCACATTTCTCTGGCACATCTCACACTGCTGTCTCTTTAGGCTAATTTGTATTCTCTTCTTCAGTTTTAGTGCGCAATTTCATAAAGACCATCTCTCCTGGCATTTTAATGACTCTATCAAAAAGTTTTCCAAAACACTCTCCTAGTTCTACTAGTAAATCATTTTCAAAATATGCAATCCTTTTGAATCATCAAGAAAAAAAATGAGTTTCTCCTTGTCTTCATTTTCTTTTCTTTTTTTTCTTTTTTTGCTGCAGAAGATTCACCCTGAACTAACACCTCTTGCCAATCTCTCCCTCCCCTTTTTTTTTATGTGAGCTGCCACCACAGCGTGGCCACTGACAGACAGGTGGTGTGGTTCTGTGCCTGGGAACCGAACCCAGGCCGCCAAAGCAGAGTGTGCTGAACTTGAACCACTAGGCCATCACGGCCAGCCTTTCATTTTCTTTTTAAAAGCACAAATTAATTTTTTTTCCTTTCCCCTCTCTAATTCCATTGAGCAAGGAAGATTTTTCCCCTGTACTTATAAACGCTGATAGAATCTTCCTTGTCCAAGATCCTACTTCAATCTCTTCTTTGGTGTTAACAGAATTCCCTCTTTGTGCTATTTCTGGGAGGCAACTTGATATGCAAATGTCCTGGTTTAATCTCCTTAACTCAGAGGCTTGAGTTGCGGTCTTCTCAGACCCAGACTGCCAATTTCTTTGACCCTCTCATTCCGCAGAATACACAAAATCCACAGCCCAATGTTCTCCCAATCTCCACTCTAACGCCATTCATTTTCTTCAGGACTGGATTTCTCTTTATACAATGAGCCACTATTGTTCTCACTACCCTCTGCCTGACACAATCACCAAAACTCCATATATCCAGTCTAGTTGTTTCTAAATGGACACATAATGGTTGCAGTTTCAAAATGGATATATAAAGACAGGTACCAATGGAACAGGAAGGAAGTTGGGATCAGGGTAGGCGCAATCCTCTGAATGTCTCAAAAATAATGCCTGGGTTACAGAGGGACAATCCTCCCTACTTTTTATCCATCGGTACAAAACCCAATTTTTTTTTTTTTGAGAACTGAGCAGATAGTAGGTTTCTCCAACTACTTTCAAGGTGGTAAGTCTCTTCCATTTCCAGAGGAAAAAGAATAAAAAACAAATAAAACAAAACCACCCAATTGGCCACAAATCGTTAGCATGACTGTAAATTGTGATTATTCTTTGAATAACCTGAAAAAAGCTGTCAGGCTTAGTCTTCATCCTTTTCTGTGTCTTCCTGAATGTTTCTGTGAGGAACTGAGAGAGTTCCTGAAACAGTAACTGCTAGCAGATGCTATTGAAGTTAAAACTCTAGTTCAATATCTAAAGTAATATTGAAAATTAATTTATTTCTCTTTCTTCTTCTTATCATTATTATTATTGTTGCTATTGTTGCAGAGTAATGATGATAGCTACCACTTGGTGAGTGTTTCTTATCAGGCAGCCACTGTGGTGGGCACTTCACATAAACTTTTTTTAATTCTCATGACACTACACAATACTTACTACTAATCTCATTTTTCATAAAGAAATTGAAATTCAGTGAATTCAAATAATTTGCCCAAATCATAAGTTGCAGCCAAAGGTTCATAGTCAGATGGTTTTGACTCCAAGCTCCATATTCTTTCTTATGTGACAATGCCTGGCCTCGCACAGCATCCTGTGGCTATGTAAACACAACCAACACTACAATTGAACTTTTTCCTGCATGTAAATTTTAGTATAACAAGCATTTTTATAGTAGGTCCACACAAATTGCCAACAAATCTCACTAGTGATATATACAAGAGAAAATGAGAAAACAATTGATAGTACAACTAATTCAGGAAAATCAACACAAAGTTTTTGATCCGGCATTAATGGCAGCATAGAGATATGTTTGACGTGAGTCTGTGATGCTGACTCTGATAGTAGAGATAGTATTTTTTCAATGCTTCACGTCATTAAATGAGTTATTTCCTGTATTCAACTTCCTTCCTTCAGCAGGATTTAAACTTGTTGATAACAAGATGCTAACTGTTTGAGGGAGCACAGTTTACTCTCCACATTCTTGTAGTTAAAGCCCAGATTTAGAGTTACTGGGAACGAATGATTGTGTCATCTCTATAAAACTATAAAATAGATTATTCTGTAAATTAGCTGATTTTAAAAGTGCAGCTTTCTAACACTTTACCACTTCTTTGTTGTTAGTTTTTAAAAGTTTAAACTCTAAACAACCTCTCAAGTATTGTTTTAAGACTTTGAATTCCAACCTCAAACATATCATTAGTGCTTTGTAAGAGGGAGACTGGAAATAAATATTCCACTTAAAATGAGACAAGCATTTGTTGTTCTGAATCACAGTTGCTGACAGTGTCTTAACTGGGTCTTAACTGGGTAAAGCCTCTCATTTCACCCACGACAAACTATAATCCAACAGGTCAAACATAGACATCAGGAATAAAATAGCATCATACAGACCCTGACAACATCAAAAGGTAATAAGGGAACAACTCTACACACATAAATTTGACAACTTAGATGAAATAGATCAATTCCTTGAAAAATGCAAATGACCACAACTCACCCAGTATGAAATAGTTTGAATAGTCCTATAACTAGTAAGAAAATTGAATTCATAATTTTAAAACTTCCAAAAAAGAAATCTCCAAGCCCAGAGAAATTCCCTGAAGAATTCTATCAAAAGTTGAAAGAAGAATTAACACCAATCTACACAATTTTTCCAGAAAATAGAAGAGAAAGTATGCTTCTTAATCTGTTTTATGGAGCTAATATTATCCTGATACCAAAACACACAAAGACAGTACAAAAAAAGAAAACCATAAACAAATATTTTTCATGAATATAGATGTGAAAATTTTAGCAAATACATTCAGCAATATCTAAAAAGAGTTATACGCCATTACCAAGAGGGATTCATTCCTGGGATCCAACTCTGCTTCAATATTTAAAAATCAATCAATGTGGGCCAGCCCCGTGGCTTAGCGGTTAAGTGCTCGCGCTCCGCTGCTGGCTGCCCGGGTTCGGATCCCGGCGCGCACCGCTTCTCCGGCCATGCTGAGGCTACGTCCCACATACAGCAACCAGAAGGATGTGCAGCTATGACATACAACTATCTACTGGAGCTTTGGGGGAAAAAAAAATCAATCAATGTAATCCACCATGTAAAAGACTAAAGAAGAAAAATAGCATGATCGTATCAACTGATGCAGCAAAAGAATTTGGCACAATTCAACACCCATTCATGAAAAAAAAAAACTCTCAGAAAAATAGAAATAGAGGAGAATTTCCTTAATTTGATAAAGAGCATCTATACAAAACCTACAACTGACATTATACGGTGCAAGATTGAATGCTTTCTTCCTAAGATCAGGAGCAAGGCAAGGATCCCATTTTCACCACGTTCTATTCAACATAGTGCTACTTCTAGCTGGTGCAATAAAGCTAGAAAACAAATAAAAGGCATACAGGCCAAAAAGGAAGAAATAAAACTGTCCCTATTTGCAGATGACAAGATTGTTTACATAGAAAATCCCAAGGAATCTACAAAAGAACTCCTAGAACTAATAAGTGAGTTCACCAAGGTCACAAGATACAGGATACACTTTTAAAAATCAATTGTATTTCTATATACTAGCAATGAACACATGGACACTGAAATTAAAAATATAATACATTTTACAATCACTGAAAAAAAGTAAAATACTTAGGTGTAAATCTAATAAAACATGTACAGGATGTGTATGCTTAAAACTAAAAAATGTCAATAAAAGAAATCAGAGAAGAGCTAATAAATGGAGAAGCACATTGTGTTCATGAATTGAAAGACTCAACATAGTAAATATGCCAATTCTTCCCAAATTAATATACAACTTTAATGCAATTCCTATCAAAATCCCAGCAAAACTTTTAGTAGATATAGACAAAATTATTCTAAAATATAATGGAAAGGCAAAGGAATTAGAATAGTTAAAACAATTTTGAACAGGGAAAATTAAGTGGGAGGAACCAGTCTACCCAATTTCAAGACATTTTATAGCTAAAGCAATCAAGATCATGGGCTATTGGCAGTGGGATAGACACACAGATCAATGGAACAGAATAGAGAACCCAGACATAAACTCACAGAAATGCCCAATTGATTTGTGACAAAGGTAGACAAGCAATTCAATAGAGGAAAATAATCTTTTCAATAAATGGTGCTGAAACAATTAGACAACCACAAGCAAAAAAAATGAACTTTGTCTTAAGTTAAAAACTAACACAAAATGGATCATGGACTTAAATGTAAAATGTAAACTATAAAACTTTTTTAAAAAAACATAGGAGAAAATCTTTGGGATCTAGGACTAGGCAAAGAAGTCTTAGATTTGACACAAAAGCACAATCTATGAAAGGCAAAAATGATACATTGGACTTCATCAAAATTAAAAACTTTTGCTCTGTAAAAGACTTGGTTAATAGAATGAAAAATCAAGCTACTGCCTGGAAGAATATATTTGCAAGCCATATCAGCAACAAAGGACGAGTATCTAGAATATATAAGGAACTCTCAAAACTCAAAGTAAATAAATAAACAATCCAATTAGAAAATGGATAAAAGACATGAATAGAAACTTAACTGAAGAGGATAAACGGATGGCAAGTAAGCACATGAAAATATGTTCAACTTCATTAGCCCTTAAGAATGCACAAATTAAAACCACAATGAAATATCACAACACACCTATGAGGATTTCTAAATAAAAAATAGTGACAACACCAAATGCTGGTGAGGATGTGAAGAAACTGGATCCTAGAGTATCACTGGTTGTAATATAAAATGGTACAGCCATTCTGGAAAGCAGTTAAGCAGTTTCTCAAAAAATTAAACGTGTAATTTCAGGTGTACATTATTATACATCAGTTTCTGTATAGACTGCATCGTGCTCACTGCCGATAGTCTAGTTTTCATCCGTCACCATGCACATGTGCCCTTTTACCTCTTTAGCCCTGCCCTCAACCCCTTCCCCTCTGGTAACCACTAATCTGTTCTCCTTATCTATGTGTTTGTTTATCTTCCACGTATGAGTGAGACCAATGTTATAAGCCAATATGACACCAATAAAATAAAAAATATATATACATCCTGGAGATATTCTCATATCAATAAATACAGTCCTTCCTCATAAAAAATAAATTAAACATGCAACTGCCATATGACCTAGTCACTACATTTCTGGGCATTTATCCCAGAGAAATGAAAATTTATATTCACACAAATACCTACACAAGAATGTTTATAGAAGCTGTATTTGCACCAACCAAAAAGTAGAAACAATCCAGATGTCTTTCAATGGATAAACAAACTGGAACATCCATACCATAGATTACTACTCAGCAATATAAAGGAGTGAACTATTCATAAATACAACCACCTGGATGAATCTCCAGGAAATCAGGCTAAGTGAAAAAAAAAATTCCAAAAGGTTACATACTGTATGATTCCATTTATATAACATTCTTAATGTAACACAATTCTAGAAATGGAGAACAGATTAGTAGTTGCCAGGGGTTAAGAGAGGCAGGAAGGAGAGAAGTGGATGTGGCTAGTAAAGAGCAATGTGAGAGATCCCTTTTGGCGATGGAAATGTTCTGTATCTTGACTGTATCAATGTCGATATCCTTGCTGTAATATTGCTATAGTTTTGCAAGATACTAGCACTGGGGGAAACCAGGTTAAAAAGTACACTGGATCTCTGTGTATTCTTTTTCACAACTGCATGTGAATCTACAGCTATTTCAAAATAAAAAGTATAACTTTGGGGGCCAGCCCAGTGGTGCTAAGTTCGCGTGCTCCACTTTGGCAGCCTGAGGTTCACAGGTTTGGATCCCAGGCAAGGACCCACACACTACTTATCAAGCCATGCTGTGGAGGCGTCCCACATAAAGCAGAGGAAGATGGGCACAGATGTTAGCCCAGGGCCAATCTTCCTCAGTAAAAAGAGGAGGATTGGCAACAGATGTTAGCTCAGGGCTAATCTTCCTCACCAAAATAATTAATTAATTAATTAATTTTAAAAAGGTATAACTTTTAAGAAGGATAATAAGGAAAATATTATGAAAGACTTTATGATTATAAATACATAACAACTTAAATGGAACAGCAAGTTCTTTCCAAGACACCAACCGCCAAAGAGAAACAGATAACCTGAAGAGTCCTATACCTACTACAGAAATTGAATTTGTAGTTTAAAACTTTCTTAAAAAGACAACTCCAGGTCCAGAAGGCTTCAACAGTAAAGTCTATTGAGCATTTATGAAAAAAATAATAACAATTTTATACAAATACAAAAAAAAAAAAATCAAAGAGGAGGGAACACTTTTCAACTCATTCTAAAATGCTAAAATTACCCTGAAGCCAAAACCAGACAAAGACATTACAACAAAAGTAAACTACAGACCAATATCCCTCATGAGCATACAAACAGAAATTCTATACAAAATTTTAGTAAATTGAATTCAACAATATAAGAAAAGGATGATATATAATAACAAGTGAGATTTATCCCAGGAATGCAGGGTTCATTTAACATTCAAAAATCAATCAATGTATTTCAATATACTAATAAACTAAAAAAGAAAAACCATATGACCATCTCAATTAATGCAGATAAATCATTTGATAAAATCCAACCCCATTCATGATATAAAAAAAAAAATCTCAGGAAAGTTGGAATAGAAGGGAACTTCCTTAGGCTGATATACAGTATCTACAAAACCTAACATTTAAATAGCATCAAAAATATAAATACTTAGGGATAAATCTAACAAAAAATGTGAAAGTCCTAAGAGTGAAAACTATAAAACATTGCTGAGAGAAATCAAAGACTGTCTAAATAAATGGAGACATACACCTTATTTATGAGACAGAAGACTCATTATTATTAAGATGACAATTTTCCCCAAATTGACCTATAGACTTAATGCAATCCAAAACCCTAGAGTACTTATTATAGAAATTGACGAGCTGGTTCTAAAATTCATACCAAAATGCAAAGGACCTAGAACAGTCAAAACAACCAACTTCGAAAAAGTAGAAGAAAGTTGGAAGGCTAACCCTACCTTATTTCAAGATTTATTACAAAGTTATTGTAATAATTTTAAAAGTATGCTATTATCATAGAGATAGAAGAAAGATCAATGGAACAAAACAGAGAGTCAAGAAATAGACCCACACGTATATAGACAACTGATTTTTGACACATTGCAAAGGCAATTCAGTGAGGAAAGTACAGTCTTTTCAACGAACGATGCTGAAACAACTGGATAATCATTTTTTTTTTAAATAAGGACTATATGCAAAACAACTCAAAATGTATCATAGATGTAAATTTAAGGCCTCAAACTACAAAAGTTCTAGAAGAAAACATAGGAGAAAATCTTGGTGAGTTTGAATTAGGCAAAGAGTTCTTGGATACAACATTGAAACCACCATACAGTAAAAAAACTGACAAATTAGACTGCATCAAAATTAAAACCTCTGCTCTTCAAAAGAGGATGAAAAGACGAGCTTCACAGACTAGATGAGAACATTTGCAAATCATATATCTGATAAAAGACTTTTATCTAGAATATAAAACAAATTCCAAATTCAGTATTAAGAAAACAAACAACCCACTGGACAAAATGGGCAAAATATATGAACACACATTTCAACGAATGGAAAATAAGCATATGAAAAAATGGTCATCATCATCAGACAGAGTAATGTAAAGTAAACTGCAATGCAATACCACTACACATACCAATTAGAATGATTAAAATTAAAAAGACTGTCCATACCAAGTGTTTCAAGGACATGATGGAACTAGAACTCTCATAAGCTGATGATGGGAGCATAAAATAATAGAACCTCTTTGGGAGAACAGTTTACAGTTTCTTAAAAAGTTATATGTATGCCAACCATATACTGCAGCCATTTCATTCCTGGGTATTTACCCATGAGAAAAGAAAGTGTATGTCTATACAAACAGTTATACACAAATGTTTTATCAACTTTATTTGCATAGCCCCAAACTGGAAACAACCCAAATGTCCACCAACAGAGGAATGAATAAATAAGTTGTGGTATATCCATACAACAGAATTCTACTCAACTATAAAAAAGGAACAAACTATTGATACATGCAACAACATAGATGAATCTCAAGATAATCATGCTGAATGAAAGAAACCAGATAAAAAACATTACATACTGAATGAGTCCATTTATATAAAACTCTAGGAAATGCAAACTAATCTATAGTGATAGAAAGCAGATCAGTGGTTGTTTAGGGATGGAGAGTAGGAACAAGGGACTACAGAGGGCCACTAAGAAACATTGGGGGTGATGTATATGGTCACCATCTTGATTGTGGTGATGATTTGATGGTGTATACATATGTCAAAATTTATCAGATTGTACACTTTAAATATGTGTGGTTTATTGTTATGTCAATTATAATTCAATACAGCCATTAAAAAAAGAATGTGTGCATGACCCAATTCTGGCCAATGAGAATCAAACAATAGGTTGCTGAAAGCTTCTGGGAAAATTCTTCTTTGATCTTAAAAGACCCATAAGAAGATCTCTCTCTCTCTCTCTTTCAATGTCTCAATGTGAAAAAGAAAGTATGTTGTCCATGGTATAGCTGGAAGCCACCTTTTGACCAAGAGTCGAACCAGCATGAGGAAATTGCTAACACAGCGATAGAAAAGCAGAAACAAATGCCTTTGAGAGGAATAGAGTCAACATCCTGATTGCATTGAACCTGAAGTCCTCTTTATCTAAGGATTTTCAACCACATGACCTAATAATATTCCACAATGGTTAAATCATTTTCAGTCAAGATTCCATAACTTGCAGTGAAAAACACCCTAACCAATATAAGCATATTCTCATATGATACATTTTGAGAATCATAGTAACAATTTATAATATGCAATCAGAATGGAATTCTATTCCTGGTATTTAATGAAATTAAACATTTTTTTTTAAAAACTCTCAATCTATGTTTATCTACTGTGTGTAAGGCTTATAGATACTGTAATGTAGGAGATATCAGATGTTTGTACCCTCCCATCATCCTTTTTTCCTTCTTTTGATAACAGCACTCCAATTTTCCCTTAGCTTACCACCTCTCTGGCATTCTTAGTTCATGTCTTTCAGATGAGACAGACCCTTCTTGTCACTAAGAGGAGACATGTGATTCAGAGGTCATTGTGAGAAAATGGGCAACTGAGCCCAGGTCCCCAAACCTCCCCTCCCAACTCCCTCTCAACTATTTCTCCAAACAAGAAAAAAAATTGGAGCAGGTAGGTAAGGGCACATGGATAGGGTCCCTGAGGTCATAGGCTCCAAGGTCTCTGAAAGGAAAGACACACTCTCACTCTCCTTTGCTTGGGGCATGCCTAAAGCAAAATCTTAAATTTCGTGGTTCCCAGTGAAAGACAGTACTGGAAACCTACACATCCCTTTAGGAAAGAGCTACACGTGCTTGTTTATGTGTTTGTCTGTTTGTTTGTTTGTTTTTGTGAGGGTTGCCCTAATCCAGCTGATGACAGATAATATGGAGGAGAGCTGGACTGTGAGACGGGTTGCTCCTAGCCCCTGAGGCTGGGAAAGAGTCCTCACCTGCACCCAGGGAGATCTGGAAGAAGAGAGACTTCCTTCCAAAGCTTCAGCTGAGGGTTGACAGATTGCTGGTTGGCTCACCACCAACCCACAAGAGCAGAAACTTTCCCACTGCAGATTTGCCACTGCATAAGACCCTAACTACTTGACCTGTAATTATAGGTCAGTGCCTACAAAGCCTGAGGTCTGAGCAGGAAATGGAAAATAACAACTTGCCCTAGTAGTACTAGCAAGCCAGAAAGGAAAACCAAGATAAACACTTCAAACAGGTGTTTCATTGAAACAGAACTGTTGGAAGAGTCAGATAAAACTTTTTTGTAAAGTAATAAAATTACTCAAGAAGATATAATTAAAGGTTAAGAAATTAACAGTTAAATATAGGATAGACACTATAACTAGAGAAAAAAATCATTTAAAAAATATGTAATAACTCCACGTGTTTCTCACAGTGTGCTCTTCCTGACTGAAATAACTAAAACGAAATAACTGATTGAAATGCTGCATGACATATTTTAAAAATTAATGCATTGCTGAGGTTGCATAGAAGTCAGGAATTCATACATTCCCCAAACTGAAAGCAGGAGGGAACAGCTGAGAAATTGCCTATCTAGACTTTGCCATTGTGTAAAAAGAGAAGAAATTCTCCCCTGAGAATTCGTAACCACTACTACACACAGTGACCAAGAACACTCCAGGAGGGAATTTAATGCGAAGTGTCCCCAAGTTAATAACGCACCCAGAGGACAGGCAGCAAGAGAGAAATATTCTTTGGGGTACTCACTTTCAACCCTTCAGTTTCAAAGAATTTCCAAAGATAAAGTTTCAAGAACTGTAAACAATTTATTATCTAAAACTCAGTTGATGTATTAAATAGCATATGAGATTTAGTTGAAGAGAGAATTTGTGAACTATGATATAAATTTAAAGAAATTATCTAGAATTCAATCCAAAGAGATAAAGAGATATTAAGAGAGATAGAAGTTAGTGTAATAAGATCTCCTAATTAAAATTCCAGAAGAAGAGACTAGAGAAAATGGAGGAGAGGCAATATTAGAAAAGATAATGGACTAGGAATTTTCTAGAATTGTTGAAAGATATTAAATCCTGAGATCCAGGAAGCCCTATTAAAAAAAACAAACAGGGGCTGGCCCAGTGGCGTAGTGGTTGAGTTTGAGTGCTCTGCTCTGCCCTGCCATCGCTTATTGGTTTCCCTTTCTGCCTCCAGCCCTATGAATAATTCCTGCATTAAAGTCTCATTAATTACTCTGTTGAGGGTACCATCTGTTTTCTGTGCACACTCAGATTGATACACAGAGTAAGGTCAACTAGTTACAGTGAGCAAGTTTGCTTTTCTTTTTATATGCTTTACTTTTTCATTTTATGACATTATATTTTGAAATTTTCACATTTTTTTAGTATTCAAAATTAATTAAATGCTGACTCAACAAACATTTACTCAGTATAATACAATTCAATATGATAAGGTAAAAGCACTGGCCCAGGTACCAGAGAAGCACATAGAGGAGGATCTTAGGCAACTCTGGAGTTCAGAAAAGACTCTACTGAGAAGGTGAGTAGGACTTGGCCACCTCACAGCCAGGGCAGCCCCTTTCTACTCAAGAATTATGGAGCTCACTGCACTACAGCCTCAGGACCATCAGGGTTAGCCGCTCACACAGTGTCACTCTGAACTTTCTCCAGGGTTCCCCTGCTTCAGCAGATCTGATGACATCTGCCTGCAACTGTGCGGCACAGGCACGCACACACACACACACACACACACACACACACTCAGGAAAGGTTAGATGTTAAGACTATGGAACTGCTGTTAAAACAATTTCTTTACATGAAATGAGTGTAATTTTAAAGCATACTGAATCCGAAGTTTTTAAAAATTGTTGAAACAGTGAAATAGTCACCAGATAGGCAGCATTTGCTTGCATTTGCACTTCAACAAGTCCTGATAATGTTTCCCTTAAAAGTCTTGCTGCCAATATGATAGAGATCTAATATAATGGATATTATTATCATAATGAGTTCTTTCAGATTTCTGTAAAAGCTTGTCAGATTTCTGTATGCAGAGGCATATTTATCCTATTAAAGAGATACCTATAAGCATCAGACCATCACTTATGAATAGCTTTCAGATACAGAACCTTACAGAAGACAGAAACCCCTCCATAAAAACAAGTCATTGGCAGCTGTCTCAGTGGGATGCCCATTAGCCAGTCTAATTTCACTCAAACCAATTTTGTTGGCTTCATGTAGCATGACCAATCACTGTGGTTCACTGGGGACTAAGGGTTTTCTGGACAAAGTGCTTTCTGTGCTAAAACCAGGATAGTCTTGGGCAAACTGGGATGAGTTGGTCCTCTAGCTCTATGTCTTAGTGCAATTCAGTAGAAGATATCTCTGATATGGGCTGAATTGTGGTGTTGTCCCCTCTTCCCCCAAATTCATATGTTGAAGTCCTAACCCCCAGTAGCTCAGAGTGTGACTATATTGGAGATAGAATGAAGTTAAAATGAGGTCATTGGAGTGGGCCCTAATCCAATATGCCTGGTGTCCTTACAAGAAGGGGAGATTAGGACACAGCCATACTGAGGGACCCATGTGAAGACAAAGGGAGAAGATGGTTATCTACAAGCCAGGAAGAGAGGCCTCAGCAAGAATCGACCCAGCTGACACCTTGTTCTCAGACTTGTAGCCTCTAAAATCATGAGAAAAATTAATTTTTCCTATTTAAGGTACCCTGCCTGTGGTATTTTATTATGGCAGCCCTAACAAACTAATATACTCTAGTAGTTCTTGGTTTTGGTTTAGTGCATTTCAGCTGGTGATTACAGCCTGATATCCTCTTTTCAGAGCTTGTCTTCTCTTCCCTCTCCATCCTTACTTCTCACACAGGACAACTTGTCCCCCCAGTCCCTTCACCTAGATTGTGACCTCTACACATCCCACTTCTCTTTTCTTCTGGCACCTTGCTCCTTCATTAATCCTCTTTCTGTTATCATCTCCATTAACTCATTAAATTATCTTTCCCCCCTCCAATCTTCCTTTAACTCTGGCGCTCCATAAATGTTAGTCAAATAAATGAAGAATCACACTAACTTCTCTTTCTTTCCTTCTTCTTACTTCAAACTGTATGAGATTCTTTTGCATTTACTGTCCTCTCTTCTCCATTTCCCACTCAAATGTCAGCCCTCTATAATCTGGTTTTTGGCTCTCATCATTTTATTGAAACTACTCTATAAAGAAACCTAGGATCACAGCCACTGCTATCAGTGCCATTTTGAGAATTCATCAAGTTCCCTTGTCTTCCAAAGAGAGTGAGCATGGTGAGCAGAGGGGACTGGTTTCTTCCCTTAGCTGTACAACCAACCCCTGTGGCCATGCTTGGGATTTCACGATTCTCAAATTCAACTGTCTCTTCTCATCCTCATCTTTCAGGAACTGTCTGCAGTATTTGACACTGTTGAGCACTCTGACCCTTGAAACTCTCTCTTCTCTGGTTTTCCAAGCCTCCTCCCTGCCTTTGATGGCACCTCAGGAGCCTTTACACATCTCTCCCCACCCACCCCCAACACACACACACACAAACACACACATCAATCCCAGAAATAAAGTTATTCATCAAATTTCTGTCCTTTGTCCTCTTCTCTTCCAACTCTCTTTGGTCACTAATGTTTTAGAAACGCTCTCATGACAACTACCACATCTTTGCAGTTATCTCTTGATTTAGATCTGCAACCCTACGTCTCTCTGAGCATCACGCTTGAATTTCCAACTGAACATTAGTCATTTCCACGTGGCCATCTCATTGAACCTACTATACTTACTATGTCTAAGATGGAATGCATCATATTCTCACCGATTCTTTCTCAGTTATGATGTTACCATTCTAATCACCCAGACTAGAAAACTCAGAGCTATCTCTCACTCTTCCTCTCACTGAAACTGCATATATAATCTGTAAACATGTCCTGTTGATCCTACCTTCTAAAAATCTCTTACGTTTTTTTCTCCTTCTCATTTCATTGGATAAATAATTTCGTGTAGTGATTAAGAGTATGGACACTAGAGCCAAATCAACTTGGTTCAAATCCTGGTTCCCCTACCACTTACTAGTTATGAAACTTCAGGAAAATTATTCAACTTCTCACCTGTACAAATGGGGATAATAACAACCTACCTTATATGACTTGTTGAGAATTAAATAAGTTAATGTACGTGTAGCAGTTATTAACTGTATGTTCAGCCAACCTATTTCCTCTTCCTAACACCCAGAACTGTATTTCCAGGGTCCCTTGCATGTAAGTGGAGAATGTGAACAGAAGTGTTATGTCACTTTCAACCAAAGGCAGTTAAAAAAAGACATACACTTCCTATGCTCTCTCTTCCCTTTCTGAGGCAACACTGGAAGCAACACACAACGATAGCAGAGCTGGATGATGGTAGGATTCTGATTTGCTGAGTCACTGCCTGGAGGAGAGCTGCCCGCTGAGCCACCCAGCCAGGAGCTTCTGCAGTGGATTTGGTGTGAGAGAGAAGTAAACTATTAAACCTTTTCTTGTGTTAAATCATTGAGATTTTCATTTTTTTATTTATTTTTTCCCCCAAAGCCCCAGTAGATAGTTGTATGTCATAGTTGCACCTCCTTCTAGTTGCTGTATGTGGGACGCGACATCAGCATGGCTGGAGAAGCGGTGCATCGGTGCACACCCAGGATCCGAACCCAGGCCGCCAGTATCGGAGCGCACGCACTTAACCGCTAAGCCACGGGGCCGGCCCTCGATTTTTTTAAAAAAATAGCTACCGGTATTATTTATCGCAAACATCATATAAATACACTGGAAACAACAGTAAATACTCAATAAATGGGAGAGCTCATTCTCGCTACTGCTATTTTTTAGCTGGAGTCCAAATCATCTTTCACTTATGAGAGGACTACATAAATGTCAACTCTTTCTTGCTTGAGTAGTTCATTTATTTAGGACCTATTTTGCTATAAAAGTCTTTTGTTTTGCCTAGTTATAGGATGATTAGCATCTAGAGACAGCGAAAGAATATTATTTTGTGATTCCCGTAAAGAGGAAAATAGATTCTCCTTCTGCCTCAAAGAAAAGGATAAATGATGCCAGGATTTCTACACCTTCCACAAACTGCAACTTCTTTCCCATTACCTGCATGTTAGCCTCCTGAATGGAGATATCAAGTCGACTTACACTCAGATCCTGGCTCTTCAACACCCTCTCCTTCTTCCTGAGTCTCTCCATGTATGGGATATGCTTTTATGGCCAATTCTTTGGTGAAATAATATGTATTTCCCCTATTTCCATCAGGCCTTTAGTTTATATTTTTTAAGAAAGAATAATTAGCCTTTTTGAACACTTATTACTTATGGAACATATTTTAAGTGCTAATGAATGTGTTTTAGAAAGGTATTAGACAAAAAAAATGTTTGCTGGCAGGTGTCTGGGAACAAATCTAGATTTTTTTCACATTAATCATTGCAACATACAATTCCACTTCCTAAGTCTTTTTGTTACAAACTGTGTGTTAAACCCCCACACTTCATGCCTTCTCATCTATCTGTTTTCTTTCTCCTGATCATTTTGCCATCATATCTTAGCCACCATTCTAACATTCACTAAATGCTATCTTCTTAATCAAGTTTTTCCTCTGAGAAACAACAGTATTAATAATAATAACCAACATAAATGAGAGTTGCCTGAGCTCTGGCACCTCTGTCAGTCCAGCACACACATTATCTCATTTGACCTTTACAATACCACTATGATGTGGGCATAATTATCACCCTGTCTTACAGAAGAGAAAAAGGAGGCTTGGAACAGTTATGTACCTTGTCCAGGGTCACACAGCTGCTCAGGGCAGAATAGGAGTGAATTATTCTCTGTGAAGAGCACAATCAGGCATGCACTGGCTTTAAATTTGAAGGTAGCACCAGGTCCCACAGCCCGAGAACTTAACCACCAGGCAATGCTGCAAGCACTGTGGTATGTCTCCCTACCTATGCCTAAGTGTTTGATTCTACCTCCATGAAAGCACTACTGTACTCTGCCTGGTACCATAATTACATGCACTCCCTTGTGTTTTGTGAACTCTTTGAAGGCAGTGATGGTCATGCCTAAATATTCATTTGAACTGATAGAAAAGATGCTAGTATCTATAAGATCAGTGACATTCTTCTTTTAAATTTATTGATGTCTCCATTTCAGTGTGTCTTCATTGCCAAGGGAACAAAATTCTGGATTCTCTATATAATCTTGAGAGAAAGATGACTTTTTTGCCATCTTCTGTTGGTTTTATTCTTGGTGATACAATCCATTGTAGAAATCACTTTTGTCCTGGCTACTATATAAAGGGTCATTCTTCCTGGCTTTATCTTATGAGTAGAGATTGTATCTTTTTTTTCTTTTGTAACCACTTATATAGGCTAATTGCATGCTCTCTCAATAAGCCCCGCTGACTGTGCAAGCTTAAGACAGTA